>NC_085032.1:7326534-7626534 GCF_963692335.1 Osmerus eperlanus | reverse complement strand
AAGTAGGGTTAAGTGCCTTGCCCAAGGACACAAGGTCATTTGCCTGGCAGGGAATCGAACCGGCAACCTTCTGATTACTAGCCCGATTCCCTAACCGCTCAGCCACCATATATTAATAGTTTGATATGATATTTTTAGCTGGATGTATTCAAGTCTGTTCAAATGGTAAAATACAATTTTATATTTTGTATCAATTTCTTACATGATTTGATTATTTGTTTTACATTACATGACAGACTTTAGGACTCAAAATACTGTCTAACTCAGCATCAATGAGGAGTAATCCCTCATATTGACTACTTTCTAATAGTTGGTGATAGCTTTGCTTTGCCAGGCTGGATTGCATTTTTCAATCAACCATAGGTACTTGCAAAACTGTCCAGGGGTATCATCAAATGCTGTTCATTATATTAATATATTTTGATTATAAAAAGCCTCGGTTGAAGATAGTCAAAACCTAGGCAAGGTCACATTACACAGGAAGTACAATTATTATTATTTTTTTTTATATTCTTTAAACATTTACACATACTTGCAAAGGATATTGTAATGTTAGCCAGACATTAAAGAAAATGTTGGGGGTTGGAATCTTGCATATATACCATTTGTAAAATAATAAAGCATTATAAAATATGTGTTCTAATTAACATATCTGTTGTAGTCAATTAAATGTTTAAATTAATATGTTAATGTGTGTTGGGCAAATTGTATGTACTTCTAGTATGGTCTAGAATAGATCCCTTAAAGCACAAGTCACAAACAAATGGAGGATATGCTTCAATTCTGAATAAAGATGGGTGCTGTTATTTGGACAGAATTGAAATCAGATCTGAGGGTCTATGCATAGACATAGACTGTCCCCATAAGCTGTCTTGTTGCATCAAAATGTATAGCAGAGTCATTATTCCATGTTAAATGTGTCTGGTTTCAGTCCAGACAAATTGTGAGTAATTACTGCCTTCTGGAAACAACCCGTAAGTTAATGGTTAATTGTACTTTCTCTGGTTCAGCCTTGAACACCCATGTCTCATTATTTGGTCAACTATTTGGAGGAAGTAAATGTTGCCACAGTTATAGCATACAGTACAATTATCTTGTCATCACAGCTGGGTGGAAGTGAAAGGAAGCACGTTGTCTCCTCCTGAACTTCAAGTTGAGATCGTTTTTATAATATTTTATGTGTTTTCAAAAATGACTGGTTGCAATACAAACTGCATTGAAAAGCCCTTATCAGAGGGTTTTGGAAAACTGGGCAATTTTGTTGGAAGGCATCACTGGTGGTTTTTTATTATTCCACTGTTCGTCTCAGCCGGTCTCGGAGGAGGATTCTACTTCCTCAAAGACAGAGAGGCAAAAGGCATTGAAGAGCAGTTTACACCCGTGAATGGACCTGCTAAACAAGAGAGAGTCATTGTCAAAACTAACTTCCCAAACAATGACAGCGAATTCTCTCGCTTGAGACTATATAGTGAAGGGACTTTTGCCTCTCTGATTTTGAGTGACACGGTAAATGTTCTCTCAAACAACGTTTTTGCAAAGATTGTTGAAATGGACCAACTTGTTAAGGATATTAAAGTAGCAACAATTGGCTTCAATGACATTTGTGCTATGATTGCTGGAGAATGTATGACAAATTCCATTTTTGACATTGTTAAAACTCCTGCTGATGCTGAGAGCACAAACATTACATACCCATTTAATGGTGATTTTTTTCACTGCCTCCGAGATTGGTGGTGTGAAACTTAAACCAGGGTCAGAGCTAATTGAGAGTGCAAAAGCTATCAGGCTATTTTATTTCTTAAATGATGTGAACCAGACTGTAAATACAATGTGGCTGACAGAGTTCATCAACAACATTTCAAAGATTGAAGATAACGAGGTAAGAACTTTTAAGATTGTAAAAATTTAGTACCAGTACATTCAAATAAAACAGTGCTGCTATAATGCAGCAATACAAAATCAGTTTTTATATGAACTTTGAAGATATATATATTTTTCAAATAGACTTGGAATAATTCCAGTCTCATATCTCACAAATTATAACTTTTGAAGTTGGCGAGTGAAATCTTTTCCAAATGTGTTCTGAGAAGTTGTTTTAAAAAGGTGTGTGGGATGTACCACTAATGTGTTATCTCTCTTTGACAATTGTAGATGTCAGTTTCTGATTTCACTTCACTATCAAGAGAAGAGGAATTTGAAAAGAGCACAGACTCCATCATCCCTTTGTTCTCAGTGACGTATACCATCGCCATTACTTTCTCTATCATGTCATGTACAAGGTATGTCTTGTCTTCATTCTACCTCACATCAACTTTATAATCACTCTAACTTATCTCTATAATGAAAATATTATTGAAAAAACAATGGTAAAGAAATTATGATGTTAAAAGCTTGAAGCAGTTTTAAAGAGCTGTTGTCTGCTGTACTTACTATTTACAGTATTGTTTGATGGATGAACTCTTAGCTAAAGAGAGGTGTGTTGTTTCTAGGTTGGACTGTGTGAGGAATAAGGTGTGGGTGGCCACCTTCGGTGTCCTCTCTGCAGGCTTGGCAGTGTTGTCCAGTTTTGGGTTGTTGCTCTACTGTGGGATGCCCTTCGCTACGACTGTGGCAAGTGCTCCGTTTTTGATTCTGGGTAAGTTTACAGACTGAAGTTGTGACACACCAAACGAGTTAAGAGACATCCTATGCTCTGTTATAATGCCACAATCTTAAAAGACAGGGTGTATGTAGATTACATGCTGTAATAATTTGCATACTGTGTTATCTTTTCTTTAGGAATCGGTGTTAATGATATGTTCATCATGATTTCTTGCTGGCAGAAGTCTCAAGTTAGCGACAAAGTAGAGGATCGTATGGCAGAGACGTACAAAGATGCAGCAGTTTCCATCACCATCACAACACTGACCGACGCCTTGGCTTTCTATATTGGTCTCTTAACTCCCTTTGCTTCTGTGCAGTCTTTCTGTATGTATACTGGCACTGCGGTTGTATTCTGTTACTTGTACAACATCACTTTCTTTGGTGCGTTCTTAGCACTGAACGGACGCAGAGAGGAAAGCAACAGGCACTGGCTGACTTGCATGAAGGTACCAGAACCCAGCTCTGCCAAGTACAACACATGTAGTGAAGGGGGCTACTATGATAAAGTCACAGGGAAGGAAGAACCAATGCCAATCAACAACTTTTTCAAGAACTATTATGGGCCATTTCTGACAAAGAAGTTGACAAGGGGTTTGTAATGCTCCTCTATGCTGGGTATTTGGCTGCAAGCATTTATGGCTGCTTCCAAATGAAAGAGGGCAAATTGTTGAAACGGCTGCAGCTGTCAAAAGCCCCGTAAGGCTGCCCAACATGATTGATGCGGTGGGCAGAGCTGGTGGTGCTCAGACTGTGACTTTACAACGCGTTGAACGCAATTTGGATAACATCATGGGGAATTTAGCGGCTCTGCAAAGGAAATTGGACCGACTTCGAGGCCAAAGGGATGTGTAGACAACAATCTTCAGACAACCGCCTGGTGGTCCCACCGCTCAAGACCGCCCGGTCCCAACACAAGCTCTTCTCCTGTCTGGCCGCCCAGTGGTGGAATCAACTCCCCACCTCCATCAGAGACACTGACTGTCTCTCCACCTTCAAGAAAAGGCTCAAGACGCACTTGTTCCGGGAGTACAACGGTACTTAGGAATGGTTCGCTTGACCCGATGTTAGTTTCCTCAAGGATCACAATGACTCTTGCTTAGAGACTTGTTGCTCTTGTGGTTAGTGGTAACTGTTTAAAAAAAAAAATTGAATTTGAAAGTTCCAACCAAACCAGAAAAGTGGTCAAATGCTGTTATGGTTGCAGGAATAAATAACTTTGGTTTTGGTGGAACAAATGCACATGCTATTGTCAAACAATACAAGCAGACTCATACTCCTAAACAGAGTGGTAGGAAATCTCACAAGTGCTTTGTCCTATCCGCAAGTTCCATCAAGTCGATTGATATGATGATGGAGGACACAATTCAGCAGATAGATGCAAACAGCGAATTTGACCTGGAAAGTCTCGTCTACACATCTGCGTGTAGGAGAAGCCACTTGAAACACAGGTACAGGAGGGCTTTCATGACCTCCACTCTGGCTGATCTGAAAAATCAACTGAAATCGACGTTGAATAAAAACATTTCCCTCTCAAATTCAGATCCAAGGTTAGTGTTTGTATTTTGTGGAAATGGTGTGACCTAGCAAGGCATGTGCAAACAGCTTCTGAGAGAGGAACCTGTGTTCAGAGAGAAGGTCAGGGAAGTTGAGAGCCTTTTCCAGAGGTTCAATAACATGGCGATCTTAGACAGACTGGAGGCTGAGTCTGAGGCTGATGAGTTTTCAAAACCAGAGGTTGTCCAGCCTCTGCTCTTCGCCGTTCAGGTTGGCATCGTCAGTCTCCTGAAGCACTGGGGCGTACAACCTGATGCTGTTCTTGGGCACTCTGTTGGAGAGGTTGCTGCCGCCCACTGTTCTGGCCTCTTGTCTCTTGAGGATGCTGTGAAGGTGATTTATCACCGCAGCGTCTTACAGGGTATGGTCACAGGTGGAAAAATGCTTGTGATTAGCAACATGGCAGTGTCGGAAATCTTGAAGATGCTTCCAGATTACTCTGGAAAGATTTGCATGGCTGCGTACAACAGCCCACAGTCTTGCACCCTTTCCGGTGATGCAGATGCTATTAAGAGTCTCCACCGGAAGTTAAGCATATCAGACAAGAGTAAAGCTATGTTCCTCCATATCCTGGACGTTCCCGTCGCTTACCACAGCCATATGATGGACCCCATCCTAACCCAAATAGAGGACAGGGTTGGCTCTTTGAAGGTGAATGAGACAGAAACTCAATTCTTCTCAACAGTGACAGGGAAGGAGGTGGAACAGGCAGACTTCACGACAGGGAAGTACTGGGCCAGGAACATCCGAGAGCCTGTTGCTTTTGAGCAGGCGGTGAGGTCAGCAGCCGACCAAAAGAAGAATGTGGTCTTTGTAGAGATAGGCCCCCGAAGGGCTTTACAGAGGAACATTATGGAGACTCTCGGAAAGGACATCACAGTCATCTCTTCTGTGCAACCAGATAAAGATCATGAGACAATGCTGTCTGTCGTCTCCAAACTGTTTGAGCTTGGAGTCCGTGTCGATTGGGACCAGTTCTACAAGGAGTGTGAGACTTCACCAACACCATTCCCAAGGTATAGGTTTTATAGCAAAAAGGGAGAGCTTATCAATGGAAAGATGCAGAAAGGGACGTCGAGTAATCACAAAGCGCTAAGCCAGACCAGTGACGGCAATGGCTTCACCTGTGATCTGTCTTTGCCATCTTTATCTTACCTCCTGGAACATAAGCACAATGGTGTCCCTCTCTTGCCAGGCGCCTTCTATGCTGATCTGGGTTTAACTGTTGCCCTGGAAAGTGTCAAACCAAAGGTTCCACTTAATACACTGCAACTCAGCATTGACTTTCTGAGCCCGTTCATTCTCACACAGAATGCACCCGATATTCAAGTGCATGTCGAGCCTGATGAAGGTACAACACATTTCAAAATTCAGTCTTGCATCGGGTACAGTTGTGTGCAAGCGAGAGAGACTGATTGAGGAGCAGAACATTTCCTTGAGCTCCATCTACAAGAGATGCAAGCTACTGATTACTTCTGAGAAGCTTTACTCTGACCTGAACACGGGTGGATTTCAGTATGGTAATGTTTTCCAAAGGGGGATATACATTATGGGGATGAATTTGGGGAGGCTATTTCAGTTGTCACTGTTTCTGAGGAGTTGCTGCCTCATTTGCATGACTATTGCATTCATCCCGTAGTGTTAGACTACATGATGCAACTTTTTCCTATTACTGTTCCCAATACATTTCATGGAAGGCCAGGGTTCCCAGACAGAATTGGAAGCTTGACTGTAAATGAACACCTGCAGGATGAGATGATCATCTATCTGAAAGCAACTAAAGTGGAGGATCATCAGTTTGAGGTGTGTGGCTGCTTCGCTGACAAAGAGGGCAAGGTGTTGGTTGAGCTTCGGGATGTGTTGATCAAGTACCTTGGGAGCCGCGCTGCTGTACTTGAGGAGGACTTCTACCACAATGAATTCTCCGTCGTCTCTGAAGACATTGCATCATCTCATGGTCGCAAAGCCTTGGTTTTCTCTGACCAGTTAGGAATATCGAGGTCTTTGCAACAGCACTTGAGTTCAAAATCTAGATACATCTCCTTTACACATGCTAAGGATATCCTGAGCCATGGATTTGCCACACTCTTGGCAAACCTCAAGATTACAGACATAAAGAAGAACTTTGAGGAGGTTTTGTTTGTGTGGGGTGACGAGGACCTCACAGCTCATACATCTGACAGTGTTCTGGATAACATGGTGAACTGCTGTGAGACGTTCCGACAGGTCATCCTGGATCTTAAAGACACACATTTCACAAATTCCATCAGAGCAATAACCTATCGCTCAGCAGAAACCACAGTTGACCACATCAGCTCAGGCTTTGCCCTGTCTGGCATGATTAGGTCATGTGCTGCAGAGATGGCTGAGCTGTCAATTCAGTGGATTGACATCAACTCCATGTCCACTGACGACATCCAAGCTCTGTCACACATTTTAAGATCGTATCCATGCAGCAAGTACGCTGAGTTGGTGGTGAAAAACGGGTTGGTTTTCAATTCTACCATTGTTCACATTCCCCTTGAAAAAACGGAGAGCTCAATCTCTGAAGGGAAAGTCTGCTCAACAACTGAGCCCTGCACATTTCAGACTACTGACCCATACAGAATGACTACCTTGTCTGCCATTTCCTCTGACTTGGAGAATCAGTACATTCCTGATAAGACTGTTGAGATTCAGCTCAACAAGATGTGCGTTCATTCCTCTGATTACTTCCCCGTCAGCATCTCTGACCTGAACTTTGGCCAGACACTCTACTGGAGCAAACATGATGCTCAGAGCCACAGTGTTCTGGCTTTAGACTTCAATGGTACTGTCACTGCTGTAGGGAAGGGTGTACGCAAACTGAAAGTGGGAGATCAAGTTGTCTCTTGTTATCCAGTTGTGGCATCCACAAAGATGAAAGTTCCTGAAGAGGCTTGCTACAAGACAAAGAGATTTCCATTTCTAAAAGAGACACCATGTGTTTCTTACTTTGTGTTGGCATGGGAGATCATGAACAGAGCATTGCCCAAAGTAAAAGAACAAAAGAAAACTTTGGGAATTGTGACTTCTATTCGTGACTCAGCTCTACTAAAGGTTCTGTCTTTGACAGCAAGCAAATCTGGATGGGGTACTCTTGTAGGAGGACAGTCCAATGGTGTTTTTGTAGATGTTGATGCAATAGATGCATTTGTCCTCCTACCTCCATTTGATGAGTCTTTGGTTGCAAAAGCTGTCAATTTTCCTGGAGTGAAGCATGTTGTCATTGTCTGTGAATCCCACACCCAGGGCTTTCTCACACACACAGTTGTCAGAAGTGAAAAGGATAGCGTTCGCACACAAAACATCCTGATGACTCTTATCTTACAGAAGGGGTCACTCAGAGCACAGATGCCACATGTCTATCATTGGCTCAAGTCTTTGCACTTAGACAGGAGGGCATTTGTTCTCGACACCTTCACTTTTCAGAGACAGACGTCCGGAAGCATTGAGTTCCTTCCTTTGGACGATCAAGATTCTTACTTCAACTCCAGGATGGTTCCTGTGGTGGCACTGGGCAAAGAGGGCTCCAGAGGCGCACTTTCCAACATTCCTTTGCAACAGAAACACACCCAGCTTTTCCAAAAAAGAGCGGTGTACATTGTTACAGGTGGTCTCACTGGGCTGGGCTTTGAAACAGTCAGGTTCATTTACCAGAAAGGGGGAGGGCATGTTGTCATTTTCTCCAGACGTAATCCCTCACCAGACATGCAGGTGGACATAAACAATGTGGAGAAAGAGACGGGTTCCTGCATCATTTGCATCAAGTGTGATGTCTCTGTCTCTGAGGATGTGCACAACTCAATTGGTCAGATTGGCAAGAAATTCCGCTCCTGTCCAATCAGAGGGGTTTTCCACAGTGCCGTTGTCCTGCATGATGGTTTGATTGAATCCCTTGACAAATCTCTCTTTGAAAAAGTAATGAAGCCAAAAGTGAATGGGGCTCTAAATCTGCACCATGCAACAGAACACTGCAAGTTAGATTATTGTGTGTGCTACTCTTCCATTGCTGCCTTTCTTGGCAACGCCGCCCAAATTAACTACAGTGCAGCAAACACGTTCCTGGACACATTCTGTCAGTATAGACGGAACATTGGACTTGCTGGGCAGTCCATCAACTGGGGGGCTTTGAACCTTGGTCTTCTGCTGAACAAAGACCATTTCCAAAGGTTCCTTGAAGCTAAGGGGCTGATGGTGATGGATGTGGCAGAGATACACAAAGGTTTAGAGCAAGCCTTACTGCTAAACAAACCCCAACAGGCAGTGTGTAAGTTTCACTACAAAAACATTATCAACAATGTTCTCTCTCAAAACGCTGCACTGACCGTCCGTCTATTTGATGTAGTCTCCGCAAAGGAGGGTTTCCGTCAGACTCACGAGGAGACTCACGAGGAGATACAACTGTCTCCTTATCTTCTCCTGCTGAATATATCAAATCTCTCCTCAGTGAAACACTGGGTGTTGACAAGAACGAGCTACACGAAGAGTCCACCCTCTATGCCTTGGGCATTGACTCAATGCTTGCTATGACTCTGCAAAATCGCATATTTCAAGAGAGGGGTGTGAACTTGCCCCTGGTTAAAATCTTAGACCCAGATGCTTCACTGTCTACATTGATAGCAGTTCTGGGGGAAAGCACAGAGGCTAAGGACGAGGATAAGGGTGATGATGAGGAAGCAGTCCTTGATGCAACAAGGCTGTAAGCCTCTCTGATGCATATGTTCAACATGAAAGCATAATCACATTACATGGAAAATAGCATTAGTTCATTGCAGAAAACAATCGTTTTATCAGGAAAAATATATTCTACTTGGCACGGTTATAATCATAAACTGAAACTGATATCAAAAAGGAATGATGAAATGATGAAAAGAACAAATGCATATCATGAACACTTATTTTTTGTTCAAACTGAAACCAATTAATCCCAAAACTAAAACTAAACTGAAACTTAATAATATTGTTACTTGGTAAAGATCATATTATCAAGAGCATGTCACTGGATGTGCAAAATGCATCCCAGAAGGAATTTGATGATATTCAGGCATCATAAAATTAGAAGCCAAAGGTATAGGTACTGTCAATTGTGTACAATCAGGATTTTCTAAATCATGATAACATTATTGTATGTGATTACTAATTTAATGCAACTGTTATTCTTTATTCTGTAATGTTGTGAAGTCCAAAGTTGATTAAATTCTCTTACACATTTAATGACATTTATAATGCAATGCACATGCTTTATTGTTTGAAAATGTTTTCAATACGCAGATGAACATTGGTGTATAGCTTACATAGTCACATTCCTTTAAACTAGTCACTATGAAATAAATTAAAATAAAGGACATTCAAAACGTTGATGTTGTGTTTGCCTTGTGTCAAGAATTTACTCGGTGTAGCCTACCCAGGAGCTTCAATATGTAAGTAAGTAAGACTTTATTTATATAGCACATTTCATACAAGAATTGCAGCTCAAGGTGCTTTACATAAAATCAATAAAAACAATAATACAAGTGATAAACAATTCAAACAAAAATAAAAATCCCAATAAGATCTCTGTTCAAGAGAGAAACCAACTTTAAACATGCATCTTAAAAGTAACAATAATATAATTAATAAAAGTAGGAAAACCCTTTTGAGATAAAATTACTTAAATGCTTCGGTAAAAAGGTAGGTTTTAAGCTGTCTTTTAAAAATGTCTAGAGTGTTTGCTTCTCTAATATTTATGGGTAATTTGTTCCATAGTTTTGGGGCGTAATTGACAAAGGCCGAATCACCAATCTTCTTATGACTGCTTCTGGTGACCTCTAATAGGCCTGCATTTGATGATCGCAGTGTTCTAGCTGGTGTGTAGTTTATAAAGGAGTTAGCAATGTCCTTGTCCGTGTAGAGCTTTGTATGTGAGGAAAAGGACCTTAAAGTCAATTCTGAAGGTAACAGGGAGCCAGTGTAAAGTAGCTAGGACAGGACTAATGTGTTCTCTCCTTTTAGTTTTGGTTAATAATCTAGCTGCAGAATTTTGAATGAGCTGTAGTCTTTCAGTGGTTTTCTTGGGAATACCAGTGAAAAGAGCGTTACAGTAGTCCAGCCGGCTGGATATAAAAGCATGAATTAACTTCTCTGCATCATTTTGGTTTATGAATGGTCGTACCTTTGCTATATTCCTCACGTGAAAGAAAGCTGTTTTGGTCACTTTATTAATGTGAGAGTTGAAATTCAAATCTGAGTCCAGGATTACACCGAGACTCGTCACCTCTGGTTTAAGACAGGGGGTTAAACCTCCAAGATTCTTAATAAGCATCTCTCTTTTGGATTTGGGGCCACATAGTAGGACTTCGGTTTTGTCTTCATTTAATTTAAGAAAGTTAGCGTTCATCCATTTGTTTATTGCTAACAGGCAGTTGGTAATGGAATTGATGGCCGTTGCATCGTTGGGTTCAGTGGATATATATAGTTGTGTGTCATCCGCATAGCTATGGAAATCTATGTTATGTTCTCTGATTATGTCGCCGAGTGGTAACATATAAAGAGAAAAAAGTAATGGACCTAAGCAGCTTCCTTGAGCAACCCCGTAGCAGTTCTCATGTTTCTTGGACCTATGGTCACCTAAACTAACATAAAACTTCCTTCCTGTGATATATGATTTCATCCAGTTCAATACACTATCCGTGAACCCCAATAAGCTTTTCCAGTCTATTGATTAGGATGTCGTGATCAATTGTATCAAATGCTGCACTGAGATCTAACAGGATAAGGATAGAGACTTTATTTGCATCAGAGTTTAGTCTGAGGTCGCTAATTATTTTGGTGAGAGCAGTTTCAGTACTGTGATATTTCCTGAAACCTGACTGCGAGACTTCCAGGATGTTATTTTCTTCAAGAAAAGAATTTAATTGGACTAAAACTATCTTTTCCAGTACTTTACTAATAAATGGAAGGTTTGATATTGGTCTGTAACTTGCAAGTAGACTGTTATCCAATTTGGGTTTCTTTAATGTACATCTTTTATGTAATTAAAGGCCGATCTTTGTTTGCATACAATTTTTTATAAAAGTTAATGTGTACAATGTTGAAGCAGATCTCCCCGGGCTGTGTACAAATGGTGTGGGAGGCTGGGAATGCATTTCAAAATTGTTGAAGATAATTATTGGCCTCCGATCTTCATTTTACCGTCATAATTGGATCACATACTTTGTTGCTATGAATGGGCTGCCGTGCTCAATAATGCTCGCATTGATAATTTTGTCAGTCCCAACCCTGTGTTCTCTCCTCATCATAAGCGTTGACTTGAGGAAGAGAAAACACATCGACGATGCCCAACCGTGAGTAGGCCTAAATAAATTATAACTGGGGGAAAAAACATAATAGTCAGGCCTAATTGATGATTGAAAAGTTGAAATTGTCAAAACAATGGACTTCTCAGTTCTTATTTATGCATGGTGTGGTAGTGACGAGGATAACTGCAGTATACGCTATCTATTTATTGATGATGAGGATGAGTATAGTTTATGATATGACTACTGTCCAGCAGCAACTATGACAGTATGAAACAGTTACACACAGTCTATTCTGTAGCCTACAATTCCTTAGTTAGCCTACTACACGCCCAAAAGTTCACGTCTACTAAGACCACTTTTATTAGATCCCAAGAGTGGTCGCTCTAGGCTACTTTCCTAGTCAAGTGCGTCAGAAAATGTTAATACCCGTATGCAATAGCCTATTCAAGCCAAGTCAAATTAAAGTGTTCGTCGGGGGAACGTTGACCTGCCTAATATCACATTAATATCAAAAGACAGGCCGTAGCCAAGTTGTTTCGCTGGGCTATTCATCATCAACAAGGTAATCAACTGAAACTTTTTTCTCCCATCTCTGTCCAAAATGCCGGTGAATATGGCTGGATGCCGCACAGACTGCGTTGAGAAGCCTTTCTCCATTGGATATAAGAAGTTCGGCCGGTTCGTTGGATTGCACCCATGGTGGTTCTTCATCGGACCTCTTGTCCTGTCCACTGCACTTGGATCTGGATTTTACTTCCTCGAGGACCGGGAGGCCAATGACATTGAGGACCAATTTACGCCAACTAACGGACCTGCAAAACTTGAGAGGCGTTTTGTGCAAGATAACTTTCCATTGAACAATTCTGTGTTTTCTAACCAGAGACTGTATACAGATGGAATTTATGCGTCCTTCATAGTGGTTTCTAAAGCTCCCCACATTTTCACAGACGCCGCTATTCAAGAAATACTAAGTTTAGACAAGAAAGTCAAAGAAATTAATATTTCTAATGGTCATGAACAGCTTACATTTGAAGCAGTATGTGCCAGGAAATACGATAAATGTATCCCAAATAAGATCCTAGACATTGTAAATCATTATGGGAGCAAAATTGAGGAGACTGAACTCACATTTCCCTTTTTCCGCTTTGGTTTTACACATATTTTTCTGGGATATTCTGTTGGTGGACTCAGTTTAAGCTCGTCAGTTATAAAAAGCGCTAAAGCAATAAGGCTTTTGTATTTTCTTAAAGAAGGTAACCGCTCTTCAACCGACTTGTGGCTAAACGAGTTCCTCAGGATTTTCCCCTCAAACGTTTCACTGAAATTCATCAAGGTAAGTTTAATTGTTTTTTTTACAGACACTGTAAAGTAATGTATTATAAATACATATTAGTTTAACATTTATCAGCTGACGCCAGCTGATGGTAGTTGATAATATTCATCACAACTCTTAGATCATTATCATCTTATATCGTATATTATATATATATGTATATGAACTATAAAACAGATATTTCTTTGCTCTAGTGCTTTTACAAGTAGATACTTAGTCTGAGGGAAAATCAGGTCAGCTCCACAATATGATGACCCTAACCACTCAAACACACACAAATCTGTGTGCTGGACACTGTTAAGGAGGTGATGACACAGGTCCATGCGCTGTGAAGCACAGTTAATCACTCACTGAATAGCTCTGTAGTTGTCATCTTTGTCTTTAAGCTACACCCAGAACCTGGAGGTCTGTAGCTCTTGTGCGATTCATTTAAGGGGGCCGAGTTTTAAGTCAACATCCATTGTTCACCCCTCAGCAAGGAGGATGGAGATCTTGGCTGTACATAAGAGGTGGGCAGGGATGCCAAGGATGGGGATGGGTCATGAACAAGCAAAGTGCCACATCTGAAATGTCTGTTGAATGGATTTAGACACTTTTAACAGTTATTTATATTTGTTGTTTCTTTATGAATCAAGAATTGATTTCAAAAACGTCACTTTGAGGGGGTATAAACATTCTTAAAACCATTCATTACACGTGCGTGTCTAACAGACAATCATTATGACGCATACATACAGTAGCAGTTCTTTGAGCTTATGCCCATATTTGAATTCAGTCAGATAGTCTTGTGACCATTGTGGAAGCATCCCAGGTGTGGGTTGTGAGTGTCGTGTCATAAGGGGTATTTACGTGTGTAAAAGATGCTCACGTTGATTTTTCTCAGACTGATTTTGCACGTCATCTCTCCTAGGTTACACACTCTACATCCCTGTCCAGGCAGGTGGAATTTGAGGCCAACACAAAGGATGTTATTCCTCTATTTTCCATTACATATGTCATCGCTATAGCTTTTTCCATCCTATCCTGCTTAAGGTAAGCATTAAACCAGTCAGCCATTTTGATTTACAAGAGCAATGACAATGACAATTCATTTAATTTGCTAAATTTTCCATAACCCAAAGTTAAAGTGTTGAAAAATATTTGTTTTTGGGGTCTGACCGGTGTGTAATGTGTATTTCTATCCACAGGTTTGATTGTGTGAGGAACAAAGTATGGGTGGCCACCTTCGGGGTGTTCTCTGCAGGTTTGGCTGTCCTGTCCGCCTTCGGGATGATGCTTCACATCGGAGTACCCTTTGTAATGACAGTGGCAAACTCACCCTTCTTGATATTGGGTATGGAAATGACCAAATGAATGAACCGGTCAACATTTCAAACATTTTGGATTTGCTTCTTCAACTGTGTCCCTATTCTAATACATCTGTCAACTGTCCTCCATCGCTGCAGGTATTGGCGTTGATGACATGTTCATTCTCATATCCTGCTGGCAGCAGACCAATGTCCATGACAGGGTGGAAGACCGTCTTGCAGACACCTATAAAGAAGCGGCCATTTCTATCACCATCACCACTCTGACCGACGTGTTGGCTTTCTACATCGGACTCATGACGCCCTTCCGCTCTGTGCAGTCTTTCTGTCTGTACACCAGTACATCTATTCTGTTCTGCTACATCTACAGCATCACCTTCTTCGGAGCCTTCCTGGTTCTCAACGGAAGGCGAGAAAACGGCAACAAACATTGGCTGACCTGCAAGGAAGTTCCAGGGGATTGTCCCATCGGTCGCTCCAAATGGTACGGCTTGTGCTGTGTGGGAGGAGACTATGACCCCCAAACAGGCAGCGAGGAAGTGCAGCCTATGAATCACTTCTTTAAGAAGTACTACGGCCCTTTTCTCACCAGGTCTGGGACCAAGGTGTGTGTGATCCTGCTGTATGCCGTTTATCTGATCATTAGTGTTTATGGATGCTTCCAGATACAGGAGGGAATTGATCTTCGAAATCTGGCTGCCGATGATTCGTACGTGGTGAAGTATTATGATGATGAAAAAGCATATTTCTCTGAATACGGTCCAAATATTATGGTTGTTGTACGGGGGGAATTTCCCTACTGGGATGAGAAGAACAGGTCTGATCTTGAAATGTGTGTGGAGGACTTTAAAAACCTGTCCTTCATCGAGAAAGATATCTTCACATCCTGGCTTAAATCCTATAAACACTACGGATACCACACCAATCTCAATCTAAGCGTTGAACATGTTTTTAAAAGAAATCTGGGGTCTTTTCTCAAATTCTATTCTGATTTTAAGCAAGACGTAAACTTCACCAACAATTCAATTCATGCTTCTCGTTTCTTCATCCAGACAGTTAATATTTCGACTGCTATCGATGAAATGAACATGTTAAACAACCTACGGGACACTGCCAAAAGATGTCATGTTCCTTTACTGGTGTACCATCCTGCTTTTATTTACCATGATCAATATGCTGTCATAGTAAGTAACACCATCCAAAACATCGGAGTAACCACTTCTGTCATGTTGCTGATCTCTCTTCTACTCATACCAAACCCTCTGTGCTGCCTCTGGGTGACGTTCTCTATTGCCTCGGTCATAGCGGGCGTCACTGGTTTCATGGCTCTCTGGGATGTCCATTTAGATACCATATCGATGATCATCCTGGTCGTTTGCATTGGATTCTCTGTGGACTTCTCCGCGCACATCTCCTACGCCTTCGTTTCAAGCAATAAGCCGAGTGCCAATGAGAAGGCTGTGGAAGCTCTTTTTCATCTGGGTTACCCCATTCTCCAGGGTGCTGTGTCCACCATCCTGGGGGTGGTGGTGTTGTCCGCCTCCAAAAACTACATATTCAGAACATTCTTCAAGATTATGTTTCTGGTCATCTTTTTTGGTTTGTTTCACGGCATCATGTTCATCCCTGTGTTTTTGACCTTCTTTGACATCTGTAGTGGGAGTTCAAGCAAGGTGAGCACCCAGGAGAAAACAGCGGCTGAAAATCAAGACACTGGAAACTTCCGGCCCAAAAACAAACAAGAGAAACCTATCGAGCAAGACAAGACAATCTACGATAATTGCTCGTTCACGCCAGACAACCACCAGATCTGTGAAACGCAGAGTTGCCCCTCGGTGTGGACTCTAAATGTCAACACACATCAGACTCTAAGTGGTCAGATGTGCATGATTAGTACGGTCCCCATGTTCACCGTTGACAGCGAGACTTACAAAGTTCAGATGTACGCTGCCGGTAATAGCACTGAACTCTCCGTCAACTGGAACCAAAACACTGAATGTGGTTTGATGGTGAACAACCAGACAATACCGCAAGAGAGTAACATCCCAGAACTCAGTTGCTCTGATTCTGAATCTAATTGCTTGAATTCCCTGAGATGTCCGTGACCCTATCCGTGTTTAACTTTGGTGCGTTTGTTTACATGAGGTGTCTTGTTATTCATTTGGTCATGTCATCAATGATTAAGCAGTTGGTTTGAGCCATCTAGATGACACCCTAATTTAGACTTCATTAATGTAACATACTGTATACGATAGTGGATTTTTCTTTTTAAGTCATAGTTCTGTTGGAATACACGATTTATAACTTAAGGAATTAGTTTACTCAATTTCAGGCATCAAGGTGAATTCTTGTTTGCTGCAACACTGCCAAGAGCATATCAATATGCCGATATTCTTTATTAGTTGAGTGTACAATTTTACCTACACTTGACTACACATTTAGTTCATTTCATCCCTTTTGACACTTTAACAAAGATCTCTGAACCAAAACATAATAAGTATAAGTATTAAATTCAAATGACTAGAATAGAGATGCATACAAGTGACTGAATATATAACATTTACAGTAATACACGTGTGGCCATTATCTGTTTTCTTCATGGATGTTCTGGTTGTGTACCACAAAGTGGCAGTGTAGCTGCACAGCATACAGAACAGTACAGACAGACAGTGAATATTTGTTGTTTCATACAAGTAATATTACTTGTTTCATATTTGTTTTGAATGTACTATGCTACTCTGTAGGGTTTCCATAAATACAGTATTAACTTATTTTGCGTTTGTGATTAGTTAAAATGTTGTATTCATTTTCATGTAGATCTAATGTTTCACAGTTATATGTACTAATTTGTTGTGAAATGCCGTGGCATTTTAAGTGATGTGTCTGAACGTTCATATCTAATCAAATGTGCCACTGACTGTTTATATTTTTCGGTCTGTTCAGAAGGTTTTCTGTAATTGTCTGAATGTGAAAAACACAAACTGACAATAAAAGAGAATGCAAAACAGCTGCTGACACAATGTTTGATTTTATTATTTGACAATGTACATAATTCAACACAATAATAAGATACTTAATCAGACTGTTCATTGCAAAGTTATACACTAGGCTTTTTGTAACAGTGTATCCCCACTGAAAACAACAACATTTCACCAATAGATTGTACTTAAGACACTATGAACAATAAAAAAAATGTAGATGATAGACTATTTGAAACATCTGAAATATCTGTTTAATGTGTTAAATGCTGCCTCCCTACTTAGCCTCCCTTAGAATTGTGTAGAGCGTGGCCAGTGTGCTGTTAGGATCTAGTAAATGAACCAGAGGAACGTTCACACCAGTCTCTTGAAAAATTTGATTCTGCAGAGTCATGGCCAACATTGAGTCAATCCCGAGTTCACACAGTGTGGCGTCGTCTTTTAGTTCTTCCACGCTGATGTTGCTTATCTCACTGATCAGAGTCCTGACACTCTCTGGTGTGGAGGACGGTTGCTGAACCCTAGATTCTGTCACGGTTGTGTTCTGAAGTTCTCTTTCAACCAAACCTGACAGTCGCGTTTTGAGGGATGCGTTTTGGGAGAGGACATGATTGCTCAAATTTCTGAAGTGGAACTTGCAGATGGCTTGCTGTGGGTTATTCAACAACAAACACTTTTCCAGCGCCTCATGGGCTTCACACACATCCATAGTCATCATCCCCTTTGCCTCTAGAAACCTCTGGAAATGGTTTTTGTTCAACAAGAGACCGAGGTTTAAGGGACCCCAGTTGATGGACTGACCAGCGAGTCCAAGGTTTCTTCGGTAGTGACAGAATGTGTCCAAGAACGCGTTCGCTGCAGCGTAGTTAGACTGCGAGGTATTCCCAATGAAGGAGGAGATGGACGAGTAACACACAAAGAAGTCGAGTTTGTTGTGCAGGGTCACATAGTGAAGATTCAATGCCCCACTCACTTTGGGGCACAGGACGTTCCGGAACGACGAACGGTCGAGGCTTTCAATCAGAGCATCCTGCAACACGGCTGCACTGTGAAACACTCCTTTGATTGGACAAGAGGGAAACCGTTGTCCAATCCTCGTGATGGCCTTCACAACCTGACAGGGCATTGAAACGTCGCATTGAACGTTCAGAATCGACACCTTGCACGTCTTCTGGAGAGTGTCCATCTCTCCCTGTGTCTCGGCAGACGGAGTTCTCCTGGAGAGCGTGACGATGCAGTCACCTCCCCTGTGAGCAATGAACTTGACCGTCTCAAAGCCTAACCCTGAAAGCCCTCCTGTAACAATATACACACAACTGTGCTTGAAGAGGGACCTTGGCCTCTTTATCAAAGGGATATTGCATTCTGTATTTTCAGATACTTCCCTATTCTCCAAAACCACTTGAGGTATAGTGCTTACGCTGAAGTAGGACTGTGTTTCAGTTGTGGTCTGGGCCACTCTCTGTCCAGTCGATTGAAAGGCGGTGCTTTGCAGGGACAGAGATAAACTATCTAAATGAAGTGACTGCAGCCATTGGCTTATCTTCACTTTCTGTGTCTTCAGGTTTGCTCTCTGGAAAACACTTGACACATGACATCTTTGAATGTGTACATGTTCACTCTCTGGTGCGGCGATGTTTGCCGACATGTGGTTATCACAAATGACAACAACCTGTTTCAACATGGCACTGCATCCTATTCTCACTAGTGGGGACAGATCAACCGGAGGCAGAGCCACAAACGTGTAATCGTGGTCGCTGTTCAGGAGCTCTTCACTAAACTGAGACAGAAGGATTGTTTTCCATCCTGACCTGTTTGCCGTCTGGCTTAAAACCGCCATCAGAGCCGAATTAGGAGCTGAGGAGACGATGGCCAATGCTCTCGATTTCTTTACCTTGGGCAACAATCTGTGCATGATCTCCCATGCCAGCACAAAGTAGGACAAGCACGGAATATCCCTCAGAAACGAAAGCATCTTTGTGTTGTAGCATGCCGCCTCTGGAACTACTATCTTGGAAGTGGCTGTCACAGGATAACAAGAGGCAACATGATCGCCCACTTTCAGTTTACTCACACCCTTCCCTATAGCTGTGACAATACCGCCGAAGTCTAGAGCCAGGACATTGTGTGTCAGAGAAGAATGTTTGTTCCAGTAGAGTGTCTGGCCAAAGTTCATGTCTGAAACAGTCACAGGGCAGTAGTCTGAAGAATGAACACACATTCGTAGGAGCTGAATCTCAACAGATTTGTCCTGTAGAAGGGTACCCTTTTTGTCACAGGTCACAGCAGACAAGTTATCTACTCGATAAGGGTCACTGGTTTGAAGAACGAATTGCTCAAAATCCCAACAGCGGACGCGCTGTTCTGGGCAGACGATGCCTGTTAAGGGCGTGCGCACGATCGTTGTTGAACTTATCTGACCTCTGTCGATCATGACCTCTGGATCCCTGCAGGTGTGTATGACCTGAACTAGGGCCTGGATATCTTCACATGTCACTGAGGCCAGGTCAATCAACTGAAACGAGAGTCCTGGCATCTCAGCTGCACACGCTCTCGTCATCCCAGAAAGCACAAACCCACAGCTGACATGATCCACCGTCTTCTCCGCCGATCGGTAGGTTATGACTCGGATGTTACAGGTGCGTTTGGTGTCTTTTAAAGCTACCACAATCTGGCGAAAGTGTTCACAGCAGTCCACCAAGCTATCTAACGCCTTCTCGGTTGTCAGATGACTGAGATCTTCGATTCCCCAAACAAAAAGGACCTCCTCAAAGCAAGAATCACCATGAAGAGATTGAGACACCAAATCTGTAAGTTGTGAGCACAACCAAAGTTCCCTGTTAGAGACATATGTTGATTCCTGGTTTAGAAATGGTCTCAATGCTTTAGTAATTCCTAGTGTATCCTCAAAAACTAAAGCCTTTGGTCGGCAGCTTAAAAGGAAATCGTCGGAAATGGACGTTGGTGGATGATGGTGAAGTTCAGTGTGAAAGAAGAAAGACTCGGCCACTTGAGAGCAATCACCCAAAAAGAAAATCCGAACTTGTTTGAGCTCTACTAAAACATGTCCTTCTTTAGAAGAAAAGCACCCACAAACATCTATGTGGTCTGACATCATTTTGGTAGCTCTCAAATACAGAACCATCTCCTCTTGCAGGGGTCTAGAGATCACCACACTGCCAATCCCAGATGGCAATCCTGGCCTCACACTTAATCCTCCAATAGCAACCACAGCAGTCATTTGGAGGAAATAATCCAACACTACAGGATGTAGAAAGTACTCATGAAGCTGGTTCAACAATTCACCTGGGACTCTAATGACAGACACAGCCTCCTTGAATTCATCTCCGAAGTATACTTCATCTAGCTGTCGGAAAACAGGACCATACTCGAAGCCTGCGTGGTTGAGGATGGAGTACACCTCATCCCCCTTTCTAACTGATGGGCATCTATCGAAGATAGCATCAAGGCAAAGGGTTTGTTCTTCAATCAATGTTTGACCGTTTTGAATGGTCATTGTGCCCGATGCATGTGTTGCTGTGGAAGACTGTATCTTAAACATGGTGTCATTCCCAGCATGCTCCAGTATTACCTTCATGTGATGAGAGTTTGTACTGAGAGTAAACAAACTTTGAAAAGTGACACTGAGCTCGATTGAGGAAATAGGCATCTTTGGCCTTGAACTAGACGTGATTGAGGCATAGGCCAGTTCCACATACAAAGCCCCTGGAACAATGGAAACACCATTGTTCTTGTGCTCCCAGAGATACGGCATGGTGTGGGATGAGATGATGCATTTGTGCTCCTTGTTGTCGTGCTTTGATTTGGAAATCAGGGGATGGTTAGACGAAGCAGCCATCTCATTTCCTTGTCTTACAGCCTCAAAACACACCTCATTTCTATGATTATCAAATTGGTACCTTGGGAAGGATGTTGGTGGTGTCTCACACCCTGCATAGAACTGGTGCCAGTTGATCCCTATTCCCAGCTCAAACAGTTTGGAGACTGTTTCCAGTATTGTCTCGTGATCTTTCTCTGGCTGCGCAGAGGAGAAAACTGTGATGTTGTTTCCTAAAGTCTCTTGAATGTTCCTTTGGAGAGCCCTTCGAGGACCTATCTCCACAAAGACAATACTCTTCTTTGCCTGGTGGTCTTTGGTTGCTGCTCTGAGCGTTTGTTCGAAAGAAACTGGTTCTCTGATATTCTGTGCCCAGTATCTCCCTGTGATGAAATCTCCATCAGAACACATTTCACCCGTCACTGTCGAAAACAGTTCACACTCCATCTTGTTTGCAGTCAAAGAGCCAATACTGTCATTTACTTGGTCCACAATGGGCTCCATCATATGGCTGTGGTATGCAGCAGGTACATCTAGTACATGAAGAAACAGGTTTTTGCCTGTGAAGAGAGTTTCCAGCTTCTGACGGAGACTGTTGATAGCATCTGCATCTCCTGAGAGAGTGCAGGACAGCGGACTGTTATAAGCAGCGACGCAAATCTTCCCAGAGTAAACTGGGAGGACATTCAAGATGTCCGACACGGCAACGTTGCTGACCACAAGCATTTTCCCTCCAGTGACTTTGCTCTGCAGAGTACTGCGGTGATAAATCACCTTCACAGCATCCTCAAGAGACAAGAGGCCAGAACAGTGGGCGGCAGCAACCTCTCCAACAGAGTGCCCAAGAACAGCATCAGGTTGGACGCCCCAGTGCTTCAGGAGACTGACGATGCCAACCTGAACGGCGAAGAGCAGAGGCTGGACAGCCTCCGGCTTGGTATAATCATCGTTGTCATAACCCTCTGCTATCTTTTGTACGATCCTAGTACTTCTGTAGTTGAGGAAAACATTCTCGATTTCTCGGACCTTGTCTCTGAAAACAGGCTCCTCATTGAGAAGCTGCTTGCACATGCCCCTGTAAGTGACCCCGTTTCCACAGAACACGAAAACCAATCTAATGTCTGACTTGGACTGCTCAACCTTCTTGTTGTTGAAAGACTTCAGTTGGTTCTCTAAGTCGGAGACGGAGTGTGTGAGGAATGCTTTCCTGTACTTGTGTCTCAAAAGGCTCCTGCGACACGCTGAGCTAAAGGCTAACGCTTGTATGTCAGTCGTTTTGTTTCTGTTCAGTCTCTGACGCGTGTCGTTCATACACATCACTAAGGACTTTTCCGAGGCTGCAGACAACACAAACACGTTTCGGCAAGAATGAGTGGTTAGCCTAGGGACCGTAACCTGCCTGTACTCTTTCACCACAGCATGTGCGTTTGTGCCTCCAAACCCAAAGCTGTTGACACCTGCCAGTCTGTCAGTGGAACCTGTCACTTCCCACTTCTCAGCTGTGGTGGTGATGCGTATGTTGAGATCTTTGGCGTCGATACTGGCACTGTCCTCGGAATAGAAGACAGAAGGTACTATGGTTTCATTCTTCATCATCAAAAGTACCTTGATCAGCCCTGCGACTCCGGCTGCAGATTCTGTGTGGCCGATGTTGCCCTTCACAGAGCCGATGCGGAGTGTGTCTGAGCCAGGAGGTCTGGCTGTGGCGATGACTTTGGAGATGGTCCCTGCCTCTATAGGGTCCCCAACTGGGGTTCCAGTCCCATGTGCCTCGATGTACTGGACATTGGACAGGTCAGACGCAGAGTAGATTGTGCGCAGCAGCGCCTCCTGTTGGACCATGGATGGCTTGGTGATTGGAGTGACCGAGCGGCCATCTTGGTTGACGGCAGTTCTGCTGATGATGCCCCACACTTTATCAAAGTCCCTCAGTGCCTGTTCATGGAGGAGTATTACAATATTAAGGGTCAGTATTGCAGTGACATTTCAAAAGGTTTGCATCTTAAATAGACAGTGGAATGGACACTTACATTTTTCAGAGGCTTCAGTAAAACAATCCCACACCCCTCTCCTCTGCCGTAGCCATCTGCTCTGCTGGAGAAAGGTTTGCTGGTGCCGTCAGGTGAGATCATCTTTGCTTTGCTGAGAGCGACAAAGACTCTGGGCTCCAGAATACAGCTGACGCCCCCGCACAGAGCCATCTCACAGTCACCTGAGATTGGAAATGATTTAAACGCTAGCAACATTTTCTGCTGATTGACAAATAGTCAGATGTACTGTACCTTGTTTTATTGCCAGGCAGGCTGAATGCAGAGCCACAAGAGATGAGGAACAGGCACTATCAATAGCAAACGATGGGCCAGTGAGATTGAAAACGAAGGATATCCTGTTGGCTGCCACACTCATAGCTGTGCCTGTGCCATTGTAATGGGTGATGGTGCCAGGACTGTTGTTCAACAGGGTTTCATAATCCCTGTTCATCAGACCTGTAGGGACATATGGATGTCATTTTATTGATTTACATATTCCGTTTTTAGAAATAATCCGATTGTTTTTGTTTCTTGATATAGCAATCACTCAAGTTCAATTGTTTATATTGTTCTAACAATTGTTAGGTAATGTATAAAATAACCTATAGTACCTATATAAACCCCTGTTCTGGTGCCACTGATTTTCTCCATTGGTATCCCAGCATCCTCGAGTGCTCTGTATGCACATTGGAGCAACAGTTTGTGCTGCGGGTCCATGAAGTTTGCTTCAGCTTCCGAGATGCCAAAGAACTTGTGATCAAACTCATTGAACCTGATAGATTGAGATTCAAATTCATTAGACCATTTCTCAAGGGTCAGTTTCACTGAGCTATTCTCCAAAGCGGGACTTTTATAGTCTTACCCGTCTATGAGAGCGGCTTTGGTTGTCTGTGTTTTCCCAGGTTTGCTGTGATCAGGATCATACCAGTACGTGCTGTCAAACCTCTCGTCTGGGATGTCAACAGCACAGTTCCTTCCTTCCAACAGAACGTTCCAGAAAGAATCAAGCCCCTCCCCTAAAACAAAAGGAAAACACTTTGTGCATTTTTACTTTTAACATTTACTTTTTTGCATTTACATTCAAACAGCAATTATCTACCACCAAATATTTCCTTGTCATGCATTCTTACCACCAGGGAAATTGCATCCAATTCCAACAATGGCAATATCTTCATTTGTACCATCCATTTCTTTTCCTCAAACTTTACAAAGGTGCGGAAATCTAAATTGACTTCCACATGCTCTTCAAAAAGTTAAACTTCTTGCTTTTGATCTCCGGTAGGACAAATTATCTGAAGGAAAATGTCTTCTGTATATTTTCAGTCGTTCCTGATAAGAGCCCAGGATTTGGTCTCTTCTTGTGCCTGTGGTGACGAGAGCTCCTCTTTATAAATCCAAACCTCTCTACAGATCTCTATGAGACTAAGGAGGGGCAGATTCATAAACAATAGCCAGTTCTTTGAGAGCCACGCGATCAATTGCCTAACTCTAGCTAATGGCAGGTTTAAATGTCCATGCAATTAACCTTAACAACAGGGTATGGTTCCTTTGAAGACACAATGGATCCTTTTGTCTATTTCCCTCTATTACCGTTGTGAAACTGGACACAACGGTCAGTGGAGGGGTCATTGTCTCTTTAGATCACAATTGATCGGTGGCCATTGTTCTTTCTGAGGTTACACGCACACTCAGTCTACATGATACGGTCATACAACATACATGTCAATTAAAACAAATTCACTTTTAAATACGTTTTATTTGAGCCTCTTTCCAATAGAGAAACAGATCAAATCATGGTATTCAGTTTCCTTACACACAATGTCAGTACGGTATATACATTTCCACTTCAACTTAGAATATGTGAAGGTCTTCTTCTATTGGAAAATCAGCACACTTTGAGCACATTAATAAATAAAAACTGTAAATGAAAACGAATAATAAGTCTGAGCTGAACGTTCTGCAGATCTCCACAATTCACATATGAATCGGACTGGGGACAGAACATGAATACAGCCATTCTGTAGTTACATTCTAAATGTACATTAAGGTTGTACGGTTCTTAATTCATTTTTTTGTACACCTACGATAAAATACTGAGGATTTCATCCATCAGAAAAAACAACTATGAAGCAATTCATCATTCATCAAATACTAGGGCCAGAAATGAGTTTCAGCAAACTGTTTTTCCTCATAACTTTGATAAAATACCAAATATAGGAGATTTTATTTACAGAACTGTTACAGAAAACAAATTTGACATTGCGCTGCAGAAGCCATGATGGCTTATGCTCATTTCGTTTTCCCATGCATTTGTGCAGTCTCTTAAATGGCATCCAATAGGAAAGATGTGGGTAAAAACACAAATTCATTTGCATTTTGTGTAAAAGGGGGAGTATGACAACAAAATAATAATCTGTGATCTACAAAGCCTTTCCATAGGTTGGTATTTCCAGCAGACCACGTCTGTCTCAGAGTCCCTATCAGCCACTGACTCATCTAGGGTCCAGAGCCTTGCCCTCCACAACCAGCTTGATCTCTTTGGCGTCTAATGTTTCATAAGTCAGCAGCGCGTTGGCTAGCTTCTTGTGCTCGTCACTGTAGGTCTTCAGGATGTTTTTAGCACGCTCATACGAGTCCTGTTCAGAGACAGAGGAATAAAACATTTGGACAACAAAGAAAATACCAAAAAAATTCAAAAGATGGTTTAGATGATCTTGAGATTGAAAGAAATCTTGAGAGAGATGGGGGAGCGGGGCTACCTTAAGAAGGACCCTGACTTCCTGTTCGATGGCGGCCTGCGTCTCGGGACTCTGTTTGGTCAGGTCAGCGTAGGTCATGACCCCAAGCTGAAAGAGGCAGAACACAAACAGTGAGGTTTAGAGACACACCGGACCTCTTACACAACAGCAGCTCAGAGCAGTCCAAGAGTGCCTGGGTTGCCAGATTAGAAGCAAACGAAAGAAAAGTGCATTGAGCCAAAACATCTAATCTCAACATAAACATGGTCCTATGACTGACAGTATGGGTTAAATATCAACAACTTTGCTAACTGTACAAGTTATAGAGGGCATTATGGTAAAATGACCCTGGAGAGGGAGCTAATTAACGTGCTTGTTTATCAATTTACTATCTATGATATCAATTTGATATCAATAAATAAGACTGTGTGCTGTCCATGTAGCGGCAAATGTCAGGACACTTGGGAGAATGTCTTCTGTATATTTTCAGTCGTTCCTGATAAGAGCCCAGGATTTGGTCTCTTCTTGTGCCTGTGGTGACGAGAGCTCCTCTTTATAAATCCAAACCTCTCTACAGATCTCTATGAGACTAAGGAGGGGCAGATTCATAAACAATAGCCAGTTCTTTGAGAGCCACGCGATCAATTGCCTAACTCTAGCTAATGGCAGGTTTAAATGTCCATGCAATTAACCTTAACAACAGGGTATGGTTCCTTTGAAGACACAATGGATCCTTTTGTCTATTTCCCTCTATTACCGTTGTGAAACTGGACACAACAGTCAGTGGAGGGGTCATTGTCTCTTTAGATCACAATTGATCGGTGGCCATTGTTCTTTCTGAGGTTACACGCACACTCAGCCTACATGATACGGTCATACAACATACATGTCAATTAAAACAAAGTCACTTTTAAATACGTTTTATTTGAGCCTCTTTCCAATAGAGAAACAGATCAAATCATGGTATTCAGTTTCCTTACACACAATGTCAGTACGGTATATACATTTCCACTTCAACTTAGAATATGTGAAGGTCTTCTTCTATTGGAAAATCAGCACACTTTGAGCACAATAAATAAAAACTGTAAATGAAAACGAATAATAAGTCTGAGCTGAACGTTCTGCAGATCTCCACAATTCACATATGAATCGGACTGGGGACAGAACATGAATACAGCCATTCTGTAGTTACATTCTAAATGTACATTAAGGTTGTACGGTTCTTAATTCTGTACTTTTGTACACCTACGATAAAATACTGAGGATTTCATCCATCAGAAAAAACAACTATGAAGCAATTCATCATTCATCAAATACTAGGGCCAGAAATGAGTTTCAGCAAACTGTTTTTCCTCATAACTTTGATAACATACCAAATATAGGAGATTTTATTTACAGAACTGTTACAGAAAACAAATTTGACATTGCGCTGCAGAAGCCATGATGGCTTATGCTCATTTCGTTTTCCCATGCATTTGTGCAGTCTCTTAAATGGCATCCAATAGGAAAGATGTGGGTAAAAACACAAATTCATTTGCATTTTGTGTAAAAGGGGGAGTATGACAACAAAATAATAATCTGTGATCTACAAAGCCTTTCCATAGGTTGGTATTTCCAGCAGACCACGTCTGTCTCAGAGTCCCTATCAGCCACTGACTCATCTAGGGTCCAGAGCCTTGCCCTCCACAACCAGCTTGATCTCTTTGGCGTCTAATGTTTCATAAGTCAGCAGCGCGTTGGCTAGCTTCTTGTGCTCGTCACTGTAGGTCTTCAGGATGTTTTTAGCACGCTCATACGAGTCCTGTTCAGAGACAGAGGAATAAAACATTTGGACAACAAAGAAAATACCAAAAAAATTCAAAAGATGGTTTAGATGATCTTGAGATTGAAAGAAATCTTGAGAGAGATGGGGGAGCGGGGCTACCTTAAGAAGGACCCTGACTTCCTGTTCGATGGCGGCCTGCGTCTCGGGACTCTGTTTGGTCAGGTCAGCGTAGGTCATGACCCCAAGCTGAAAGAGGCAGAACACAAACAGTGAGGTTTAGAGACACACCGGACCTCTTACACAACAGCAGCTCAGAGCAGTCCAAGAGTGCCTGGGTTGCCAGATTAGAAGCAAACGAAAGAAAAGTGCATTGAGCCAAAACATCTAATCTCAACATAAACATGGTCCTATGACTGACAGTATGGGTTAAATATCAACAACTTTGCTAACTGTACAAGTTATAGAGGGCATTATGGTAAAATGACCCTGGAGAGGGAGCTAATTAACGTGCTTGTTTATCAATTTACTATCTATGATATCAATTTGATATCAATAAATAAGACTGTGTGCTGTCCATGTAGCGGCAAATGTCAGGACACTTGGGAGAGCAGATATGTCAGGGTTGAGTCTGAATTCAGGGCAGAGGGAGAGATTAAGGTGGAGGAAGTCTGGAATGTGGTGGCTCAAACACAAGCTGGCCATGAGATTCCTCCAACCACATGGAAAAGCCTGAGAATGGAACTTCTGCTCTTCAGCAAACGCTAGCTTTGTGTCATGGGTCACCAGGGTAAAGCCATCGCACTTGTTGCACATTAAACCTCATCCCTGGTCGTATTGACACATTTAAAATCCAACATTTTTGCAACATCCAAAAGGAGGAAGTCATACCTTGTCACTCATTCCAAATCTGGTCACCATCATTTTAGCAATTCTGGTTGCTCCGTCAAAGTCACTTGAAGCTCCTACGATGCAAAAGAGAAAGCTTGAGGTTCAACGCGTTGAACGATGCTGCTGACCAAAACGTGATATTCCTTCACAGCATTAAAAAAATAGACAAAATAAATTAAACATTCATTTAGCAGATGCTTTTATGCCAAAGCGACACCCAGTGCAGGGGGGGAGGATTTGAACTTGCGATCCCTGATCTACAGTCAAATTCTCTACCACGGAGCAGCACCCTCATCACAATACGCGATCAACACGGTCGTCTTCCCACTGGCCCAGTCTTCCCATTGGCCCAGCCTTCCCACTGGCCCAGTCTCCTCACCCGTGGTGATGTAGTCGTCTCCGAAGATGAGCTCCTCGGCCACGCGGCCGCCCATGCTGACGTCCATCTGGGCGAGGAGCTGCGCTCGCGTCTCGCTCCAGCGGTCGTTCTCCGGGAGCATGGACACCTGAGGAGGGATGGAAGGAGGGAGAGACAGAGAGAGAGGGTGAGAGAGATAAGACAACAGGGGATGAATGGGCCTTGTTGTTAAGACACGGGACAGAAGGGCTGTGAAGACGGGGGACTTCTCACATGTCCCAGCGTGGGTCCTCGGGGCATGATGGTGGCCTTGTTGATGGGCGTGGCGTCCTTGGTGTAGTACGCCACGATGGCGTGGCCGGACTCGTGGTACGCTGTGATGGTCTTGTTCT
Source organism: Osmerus eperlanus (assembly GCF_963692335.1). Taxonomy (NCBI): domain Eukaryota; kingdom Metazoa; phylum Chordata; class Actinopteri; order Osmeriformes; family Osmeridae; genus Osmerus; species Osmerus eperlanus. The sequence continues at coordinate 7,597,412 of NC_085032.1, read as the reverse complement.
TCTTATCGATCTCCACACTCCTTCGCTCAGGACCTGGCGCATGTAAAAGACAACCATGTTAAGTCTCCGTATGAAATATCCCACTGAGAACCCTGGATATTGTGTTACTGTTACAGTCTAGATGAGGACCACCATTTTTTTTTATTTCACTGCACCCTAAAAAAATTCCCAATTGAATGACAGTTCCAAATTATAGCTCCTAGGAGGAGGTCAAACAATTATCTGATTCATCCATCCATCATTAGTTCTGCCTGGAAAAATTGTGCCCTGGTATAAATCTAAGACCACCAAAAGTATTCTGGGATAATTACCTGCAAAGCAGACATGCACTGATCTGACAGTCTCCCTGTCTGATGTGAATTAAAAAGTTATACCCTGTCGTTAATCCATCGCACATGTTCTGCAGATAGAGCTTAGGCAGAGTGTGAGAGTCTGTGTGTGTGTGAGTGTGTGGGAGTGAGTCTGTGTGTGTGTCAGAGTGAGTCTGTGTGTATTGGTGTGTGTGTGTGTGTGCGTCAGTGTGTGAGTCTGTGAATGTGTGTGTGAGTATAAGGGTGTGAGTGCGTGTGTGCGCATGCGAGAGACCACTCTAACCCATGAGGATCTTGTCCTTGGCGAACTCCAGTTCCTTCATGGTGACCAAGTCCTTGCCGTCCACGGCTGCCTTCAGCGCCGCCTGGTTCACCAGGTTCTCCAGCTCTGCCCCCGAGAACCCCACCGTGCCCCGGGCGATGATCTCCGCCTCCACCGCTGAAGCACAAAACAGAGGGGCCGCCTGTGAGCGACGTCACGGCCCACCACTGAGGGCTCTCTCGGTAAGACCCCAGGATCAGGTGTCCGTGCAGCTTCGGCTTGCTCCAGTTTAACCCCGCGAGGAAGCGTTTTCACGTATCGGTTTACACTCTGCTGAACTGTGCTGCACATCAAACGTTTGTTTTGGAAGTATCGGGTATGGGGGTTCCGGTGACCGGGCTCTGTGATTGGAGGTTACCTACCAGGATCCACTTTGATCTTGGTCAGGTACCAGTTGAGGATCTCCGTGCGTCCCTTCACGTCAGGGCGGGGCACAGTCACCTGCATGTCAAACCTGCCAGGCCTGACCAGAGCACTGACAACCACAGAGAGGGAAGGGAGGGCGAGAGAGAGAGAGAGAGAGAGAGAGAGAGAGAGAGAGAGAGAGAGAGAGAGAGAGAGAGAGAGAGAGAGAGAGAGAGAGAGAGAGAGAGAGAGAGAGAGAGGAGGCCGAGCGAGGGAGAGAGGAAGAAGGGTGGAGAGAGAGGGAGAGAGACAGAGAGGTGTTCACAACCTGAAGAGCTGTCACCATGGTCACCTGCACCATCGTTCAAACTTCGTAACTAGAACCTCACGTGGAAAAGAGATCTCAGTCGCTTTCACATAGAAGTGGATCAGTGCGTAACCTTGTGTACCAACACAGTTCCCCTTTACATCTACCACTGACTAGCTGCATGCCTGAATGGTCATTATACATTTCGGAATGACCACGAGGAGCTAGACATGCAATGAGCAGTTCTGCTCAAGCTGAGCTGATGAAATCGTACATACTTAAAGCGAGTGAGAATAACCTTTTGAACCTTTAAGACTTGGCAACCCGTCAAGTCTATCCCAACCGGAGGACAAAGCCTCACGTCGGATTTGGAGTGAAAGAAAGTGTAGTTTCAAACTGTAAACGCACTTGTCCAAAGCCTCAGCGAAGTTGGTGGCTCCGATGACGATGACCCCTTCGTTTGGTTTGAACCTGCGAAGTATTCCAATGTTTACGACGAGGCCACACGATCCAAGAAAAACATTGTGCATTTCATGTTTTTACAACTTTCTGAGTGTTTAGGTGTAGTTTTACGAGCGTATCTGACGCCCTCTGTGACTGCTTGTAAAAAAGGGCTATAAAAATAACATTTGAATGAATTGCAAGGCTTGACAAATACAAGCCAACAGATTATCATTTGTTCTCAGGCACCGGACGGACGCACCCGTCCATCTCTGCCAGCAACTGGTTGATGGTCTGTCTGGAGTAGGGGTGCATGGGAGACTCGATCCTCTTCCCCCCCACACTGTCCAGCTCGTCTATGAAGATCACACAGGGGGCGCTGGCTTTGGCCTCCTCTACAAGCCAAACAGAAGGAGAGACAAGGCTGCAGGTTACGTTATCGCTCAAAGTTTCCCCTTTCACAGACCCGAATTGAGGAGTGGATAAGCGAGAGCCATACAGGTTGAAACGTACGGTTCCTTTTACAGAACAAACAAACAATCCCCCCCCCAAAATTTTTTTTTTTGGGTAGGTTTGACGCTGGAACTCACTGAAGAGGTTCCTGATGCGACTGGCTCCAACGCCCACGAACATCTCGTCGAACTCGGAGCCGGAGGCGTAGTAGAAGGGCACGTCGGCCTCCCCGGCCACAGCACGAGCCAGGAGGGTCTTCCCCGTGCCTGGGGGGCCCACAAGCAGGATACCTGACCAGGGACAGGCGGCACACCAGTCAACACTTTACCAACCCATTAAGGTGAATGGTTGGACATTCTTCCTATGGATGAAAAAACGGTCTACAATATGAGAGCGAGGATATGCTTTTTATTCACTTAAACAGAGAAAATGAACGGCGGTGAAACAGATAGACAAAAATGAATGTGGTTCAAGCTGGAGCTACCTTTTGGTAGCTTTCCTCCCAGAACGGTGAACTTCTGGGGGTTCCTGAGAAACTCGACCACATCCTGGAGTTCGTTCTTGGCCTCCTCCACTCCTTTGACGTGGTCGAACGTAACGTTCTTCATCTGGACGGGGTCCACGGCAGAGTCCAGCCCGGACGTAGCGCGGAACCTCACTGCAGCAACACACAGTGACGCAGTCAGACGAGAAACACTGGGAAACGGACACAATCATCTGTCCCAATCATCATTAGCGTCGGTTAACATGTTCAGAAACATGTCATCTTGTGTTAAGAACTGCACACCACACCACTCCTAAACAATACAATATCCCTCGAACCATGACATGGACCCCCACGCTTCTTAATCAAGCAACAGTACTCACTAGCACAACAAGACAACCATTTAACTTCAACAGATTCACTACAAGGATCCACATAATAACCTCGTCTACATGAGTGGAACAAAGTAAGTCCTGTCATAGCGTATCCACCCTTCCACTGTGGCAAAATATCTACTCATCGATCTAGTCATTCTCTTCTCTGGTGTGAATGTAGGGTTATTCATGCGAGCATAAGAATGAATAGAAAACAGCAACAAACCGGTATCAGAAAAGGAGCCTTTACCCGATAGAAACGGGGATCTTGACAGGCCGTAGACTCCCACCAGGAGGAGGACCAGCAGAATCAACCTGGTCCTCTTCAGAGAATCTGCCAACACAAGACAGGCCAGTCACATGGGGCAGGCAGGGAGGAAACTCAACTCAGCAGCGCCACCGTGTGGCATCTTGGGGGAACTGCGAGTGGTTTTATAAAGCGATTACAAAACCACTTATGACAGGGCAGCATTGGCAATGTCTTTGAAGACGATGATAAAAAAGAAAGAAAGCTACTACTAAAAACCTGAGTGCTACAATGTTGTGACTACAACATGCTTTTACTTGTTGACCCTTTCATTCGTCATAGAAGTGAGCTATAACAGCTTAAGGGATGAAATGTGATTGCCTTGTGTCTTCCGGGTGAAAGCCTGAGACCGCATGAAGCCTTCAGTGAAGCCTGTCTTGAAGGCATCTTGCTGGTTGTCTGGAAGGATCTTCTGCTTCATCACCTGGTCCAGAGTTTCTGCCTCTGCTCCCTTTTCCCTCATGAGAAGACCCTGTGTGTATGTGTGTGTGTGTGTGTATGCCCATGTCAGAGAGCAAGCGTGATTGAGTAATGTTATGTGACAAAGAAAGAAAAGGAGGGGGTTGAAGAAAGAAGAAGAAAAAAACTATGGGATTAATGTGGACCAGTCAGGTCACAAGACCTAACAAAGCCTCATTAAATGTGAAGTACCTTGCCGAATGTCAAAGCACTGTTGAAAACAGCCTCGTGCATAGTACAACAGAGCAACTGCATACGTAACAAGAAGATAGCAAGATGCCTTGAAAAAGAAAGTACTTTCCCTTCCTTTCCTCACGTTCCCAACTGTGTAGCCCCACCCCCACCCCCCCCCCAGGCAAAGGAAAACAATTACCCCATGAAGCACACTCTCAAACCACGTTATGCTACACATGCCCTAAGATACGGTGGGCTATCACCGCTTTTTAATGTTTATAAAACAAGTGTGTTCTGTATCAACAGATACAGAGGGTACACTGACTGCTAGCCTGTCCGCTGGGGGTTTGGTTAAGTTATGCGGCCTGTAGAGGGACACATTGCTGGGCTGACCTTCAAGAAGGTTGGAGTGTGGCCATCTGGTTCTCCCGGCCCTTCGTAACCAGACTCCATCCTACTGCTTTTGGTCCGTCGAGTCTTGAAGCCCCGGTTCTGGATCCACACTGCAGTAGAGCGGATTGCATCACACAGATCAGCAAAATAAGCTATTGTCAAACTTCATGTAGAGCTGTGACATCTCAACGGGACCTTTTATATGCTTCATTGCTCACCTTGAGAGAACTGCAGCTCTGAGATGACAGTTTGTAACGGGCTGTGGTTCTGTCTGTGGAATATTGGCCGGGCAGACACTCCCAGTCTGCCGTGTGTGAATCCTACAGAAGGAAGTACACATTGCGACAGTTTACTCGCGATGTACATTAGCCATTCTCGTGGCAATCCATGGTGACGTTAACGCAAAGAGTGATCATACGGATACTTATTCCATTAGCCTGGTAACTAACAACTCGTAACTGCAGTGCACACCACACTTGCAAACCAGACAAATTAAGAAGCAAGTACAGGGGTTTCTACAACTTAACACCCTGTACTAAGGCCGATACACATTCAAATTCAATATAGCAATATTCCAATTCCACCCCCCGCCAACCCCACAAAAAAGGTACGGCCCTCACCATATTTGTTGTGGAAGAAGGAGTCTGAGGAGACATGAGACGTCCTCCAGGCTGAAGCGGGGGGAGCTTCCCCAGGCCTGAGAGAGGGCAGCAACCTGCAGACCAGCTCATCCAGCTGACCCACTCCCAGCTCCGACAGACCCAGGTCCCGCGGGCTTACGCTGGGCTGCACACGCACAACGACAACAGAGTTGGGACCGCGTGGGGTATCGCTTAGTGGTTAGAGCATCTGACTACAGATCAAGTGGCGCCAGTTTCAAACGCCTGTAGGGTACGCCGCTTGGGATGAAAAGGGCCGGCTAGATGAACACACACCCGCTGCAAGAATGTGTTAAAAGAGCATCACATTATAGGCCCTTTTTCAACGCTAAGGCCAGTGAGACCAATCACCATGCTTTATGACGACACTCAACCTGCTATTTAAAAAAAGTGTTGGATTTAGGTGCAACTGACTGCGATCCTGAGGCTCTGAAATAGCTGAGACGATTGCCTGGCTTTTGTCTCAGTCACACAAAGATCCCAAGCCTACAGTGTGCTAGGTCTGCATGTTGTTTAGTGCTAGAAATATTGGAGCTCATGGAACTCTGAGCGTGTGGCTCCAGACTGTTATCACTGTCCCTGTATCAACCTCCCTTGACATGTAATGTAAACCGCTGTAGCTGCACGTCTTTTTTACACATCAGCGCTGCTATAGTGTGTATTCTACATATTACTTCTGTTCTGTAATTCTGTAATTGCACACACGGTGTTACATGAATGATAGAATTACCTTTGCGGTCATACAGTGAAATGAATGGAGATTATTTTTTACCTGCAATCTTAACTTCATGGGCCATGAGTGATGTGGTGATCTTAACAATGACAACAAATATTTGAGAAGTGGACACAGTCTCAGGTGTCAGGTTGAATGTTGCAAGCTATTGAGCAAAGTTGCATGCAATTCTAGACAGGCTGGTGGCCCAGTGGCTACCGTGGGTACTTGTATCAGAGGTAAAGTTAGTTGCACTTGCAGTAAATATGGTTTCAGTGACAGACCAAACCATCAGCTAGTCAGACAAACAGAGCTGAACTTAGGCATTTATATTGTGACTGCGGCTAGTTCAGTTATGACTCAGTAAGAACTACTGTCCCATGAGTATGTCTCTAAAGTTAGTTTAAAGTCATCTTACCTCTTTGAACAATTGCTCCTGCTCTTGACTAAGGTCTTTCTGTGGCTTGTGGACAGAAGCAGTGGCTCCAGAGCTAGCGGCGCTCTTCAAGGAATGGAAGGCATTGATAAGTTGACTAAGGGGAACGGTTACCTAGGATGCAGATTTGGGAGACAGAGATAAATCATAACATGGCTGTAACTTGGGAAAATTACAGAGAAATGCTAAACTGAAAAACTAAAACATCGATAACACTAGATACTAGGCAAACACTAGTCAACGCATATATGATGCAATCGTAAGGACAGTAATCGCTATTGTAGTAAGAGTTTTGCTATCAGTGGCTTCTGATTTATTCAAAGTCTGGAAGCAGCAAGCGGGCACTACATCGCATTGCCATTGGACAGATTGTTATTGTTTTGGACCACCACCACAACAGGCCAATACGATAGCTAAGATCTGATACATAACGTATGACCTCTTACATAACCAAAGTTTCTTTCCAACACACCACGTAGCTAGGCAAACTAGATAACCTACAGAAGCTAGCTAGCCAAACTGGGTTAACAAGGATATATGTTATTTATTTTACTAAAATAATCTTGCCTGAATAATAATAGCTAAACATTTTTGCTAATATTATTCAGACACCTAAAGCGAACCAATAATTGTAGCTATCTAGATGAGTATAATATAAAACATTTGAGTTGTTGAGACAACGTCAGAATATCTAAGTGGCTAATTGAAATCAGTGTGATCAGCTACAATACAGTACAGTACTGTAGCCAGCTAACGGTAACTGGAACATTGTGTCCTGCCGGCCGGCCTTTAATGTACCTGTGGCTGGAACGTTGTCGTGAGCGAAAACATTATTCCAGCGAACAGTAATCAGATTGGAAGCTATTCAGAGGGGGTTGGTGTGTGAAAACAGACCCTCTAAGTAACTAAATGTGCCAATTCCTGACTACTGTCCTTTTGTTTTTCTCTTGTTACTCAACACGAACTTCTTCCCGAAAATGGCTTCACGAAAGGTCAACAAGCCTACAAAGTGACGTAGGATACGAAATTATTGCTACCGGTTTAATCACTTACGTATCCTTGTGGTTGCCAGGTTCAAAATGAATTAACCATATTGACAATATTACAATATATTAACCTACCTTATAATGTAAGGCCAGTTTACAATGAATAAAACAAAGTTTAAATGTTTTACAAATAACTCACACCATCTGAAATGTGTAAAAAGCTACTTAAAGTCAACCAACCACAGACAACCACAATTGTACGATTAAATTGTTCCGAAAACAAACTTTTTTTCAAACAATATACGATCAAAGTAATGTTCAGGTTTCTGACATCATTGTTATTCAAAAACATATTTACCTAAAATTGAACTAGTCGAATTATTGTTGTCAAACCAATCTCGTGACGAAACATATGCGACGTCCCACAACCGAAGGAGCGGATTTCAAATTTTCAAAACAAACCGTGCATTGGTGTAGTGCCAGTAAAGCATAGCGAGTACAGATACAACCACATCGTTTTCGTCCCACGTAAATGGATAGTTTTCTGCGGGTCTATTAAATAGTATGCATACATGTATACAGTCATATAATTTTTTAATCCACAACGGACAGGATTCTAACAAGCAGTATGGACTCCAGTGAAACACCTGGTGCTCCCGCTTCTTGCACAGATGGAACTTCGTTCGAAGTTCCAAAGCCTCCGTCAATTGAAGACTTCGTTGTTTTAAAACCTATTAGCCGCGGTGCTTTTGGAAAGGTTTATCTCGCAAGAAAGAAATGCAATCCAAGATTATATGCAATTAAGGTAAACTAAGTAATTCATCACGTCATAGTGTTTGATTGCAACGAACGTTAGTGGGGTCTCTAGCTCGCGCTAGCTAGCTGCTTGGAGAGGGGTCTACCGTGGCAACTAAAATGCATTGAACTAAATATATTTTGTTTTCTTTCAGGTGATGAAGAAAGCAGACATGGTCGACAAAAATATGATGAACCAGATGAAAGCGGAGAGAAATGCATTGGCACTCAGCAAAAGTCCCTTTGTCGTTCACTTGTTCTACTCCCTTCAGACAGCAACCAAAGTGTATCTGGTGTGTGAAACCATGACTGCGAAACATGACTATTCAGACTATAGGGCCGTGTAATCGTAATAAATAACAATATTATGACATTCGTTTTAACGCATCAATTCATATTCACCCACAGGTAATGGAATACCTCATTGGTGGCGATGTGAAATCTCTTCTCCATGTTTATGGATATTTCGATGAGGACATGACTGTGAAATACATCTCTGAGGTGGCACTGGCTTTAGACTACCTTCACCGTCATGGAATAATCCACAGGTGCTGCAACGTTTCAATGCTATTGTGTGGAGATGTTCTCTGTGTTTCACATTGTTAATATCAATCTTGCAATCTGTTTACCCATCTAGGGATCTGAAGCCAGACAATATGCTTGTATCTAATGAAGGCCACATCAAACTAACAGATTTCGGCCTTTCCAAAGTCAAACTTGAAAGAGGTATTATAATTAAATGACCCCTAATCTGTCTCAAATTCACTAAAAGGTCAGTGTTTAGTTTTTTCTCTATGAAATGTTGTCTGTTATCTTATTATTTCCCCAGAAATAAACCTGGTTGATATCCTGACAACCCCTTCACTGATCAAGCAGAAGGAAGATTATTTCCGCACCCCTGGTCAAGTCTTATCCTTGATAAGCTCCCTTGGATTTGTGAGTAAACTTGCTTAAAGCCAGACGTGTATATCTCTACAACTGTACATCCGCTGTGGTGGATTTTGAGATATTTGATTCTTGCTGCCAGGGTAAGCATCTTAATGACTTTTAGTGTATTATGTTAATATCAGAATACACCTGCGGTGGAGGGCAAGCATTGCAGCAGTGAGTCGGTTTTCAGTCCCGTGTCCTGTGAGAAAATGGAACAACGGAATAGCTCTTTTTGCTCGCCCATGATGAGGAAGAAGAAAGAGCATCCATATTCCCCTGTAGGCCCCATGCGGAATTTAGGTAAGTCACTCTATCTTATGATCCTGACAAACAAGTCTACCTTGACAGAAACAAACCTTGTGGTTCAGGTTTTGTTTGTCAGAAAAGATGAGAGACTGGTTAGATCCAAGATCCATTACTGAAAACCTGTTTCCTGTAAACCAGATTATTGACATGGTGAAAAAAGCTTCTAGATCCTTTTGATAATAGATATCTTGTTTGCTGGTGTGTGGATTTATTTCCCCATCCCCCTGTAGCATTTATGAAATACCATGACATCTCTCTGACCACTATGTCCACTTGAACCCTCGTGTGTGTGTGTATCCAGGGCACCACAGTGGTGTGTTCAGCCCATCCGCCTTGGCCAGGAGCCTGACCCCCAGACTGCTGAAGAGCAGGAGGAGGTTTGAAAGCGTGGGCAGCAGCCAGTCATGCCTGTTCCCTTCCCCCACTGCCTCAGAGAATGGTGTCAGCCCTCTATGGGAATTTGAACAGGTTAGAGACTAATACAAGAGAGATTACTTTATTGTCAATGTACACAAGGCAGTTGAAATTTGTCGGCCAATCGAGATTTGTCAATGCAAATGATTTTTCTCGTTTATTGTGATTGGTTCTCTAGGAGAAGGAGAACCTCGCACATCTATACAGTCAGAATGGGAGCCGAGCAACTACCACCTCCTCAGGAGGAAAGGAGACGTCTGAAATGCGCCATCTCTCTACCCTCGCATCAATGGACAGCCGTGACCCGAATGCCAAGACCGACAAAGGACGCTCGTTTTCCATCACCGGAGACCTGTCCAACAAAATCAAAACTGACACTATGGCGGGAAAGAAGCTGCAGTTCAGTGATGCGGAGCCCCCTGCCCTTTCCCAGAAGATTGAACTCTGTCAACCGACAAGTGCCGACGTATGTGGGGCTGACAGCCATTGTCTCGCAGGGAAACAACCAACGGGAAGTCTGTCTGTGAAAAGGGGTTTTGAGGAGGTTGATAAAAGCCCAGAACAAATGGGGGCGCATGCCAAGAAGAAAGATGCAGAATACAAGAGGTGCTACGAGATCCTGGAGGAAGATTTGAAGTTCCGCACTGGTTTGACTGGCTTGTTTTCTACAGTTCATCTAAAAGAAGGAAGGTCTGAGAGTCGGGCATGTGGGATGGTCGAGGGACAGGCGGCCAAACATCCGAGCTCTATTGTTGTGGAGAAAAACCTCCTTTGTGAGTTGGAGGAGCCTGGGGAAGATGAGGATACCAGGGAAGTGACTGACGCGAAGGTCACAACCTCATTGGTTGACCATCAACAGCATAACTTGAGCCTTGACTCTGATGGGTCTCATCATGAAATGTCTCTCATCGGCAGCTGCCCTGACACGCAGCAGCCTCGCCAGTGTGCCAAAGACCTGCGTTCAACATCATCTGAAGAACTAGAGAACAACATCGCACCTCTTGCCCAAATGCCAGAGACGCCCACGCCAAGACCCGGAGACTGTCTTTTCCAGACTGGAGAATCCAAGCGCTCCTTCCTCGACCGAGTCCACGAGCTACCGGGCAGCGCGGCAAAGTCTTCCTCGTTCCTCAAGCCCAGGAATGTCGTCGCGTTCCGAAGCTACTGCAGCTCCATCAACCGGTCCAACGTTTCCTGGAACTCTCGTCTCAGCCTGGGGTCTGTGGACGCCATGGATATGTCCACCTCGGCCTCCCACCACAGCTTTCCTGCCGCTGTAACACCCGTACAGAAGAGACCCAGCTCCAATAGCTCCATCTACCAGGTACATGCAGGAGAACTGGCGTGATTTACCATTTCCTTGGTCGAGATTCCTAGATTCACTGTTTAAGTCGCTTTCAATCAAAATGTAAGACGTGTCAACCTCCATTACACGCCAATGTAAAGTGAGTGAATGCACTCATTTCATGTTCCTGGGAAAAGCATCACTATTGACACCACTGTACCTGATCCAGTAATTATTTGTACTTTTTTCATCCTCAGACCCCACAGGCGATGACGCCTTCCCACACTCCCTTCAGGACTCCTAAGAGTGTCAGGAGAGGCGTGGTACCTGCTGAAGGCGTACCAATTCTTGGAACTCCAGACTACCTGGCCCCAGAGCTGCTATTGGGAATACCGCATGGTAAGATCACCCATGATTGTGACGCTTGAGAGCCCCTTTCGAGTTAAATATGGCATTATGGAGAGTTTCACAGTACAACATGAACTACGAATATGAATACATGAACTACATGCGATTTGACCCAGTTAGAATCTGTGACTGAGATGTATGTCGGTTATGGGACTGAATGGAGCCAGTGAGTAAGTGTTCATTCCCTCCTCAGACTTCATGGTGGACTGGTGGGCTCTGGGCGTGTGTCTGTTTGAGTTCCTCACCGGCGTCCCCCCTTTCAACGACGAAACACCTCAGCTGGTCTTCCAGAATATCCTCAACAGAGGTGTGCTATGTCTGCGGCTCGCGATATATGAAAGGAACTTTGGTTTGTCACGTCACACTTATTCAACTCCCCTTTGACCGTCTTAGACATCCCGTGGCCCGACGGAGAGGAGGAGCTGTCTCCCAATTCCAGGAACGCCATCGAGATCCTCTTGACCATGGACCAGAACAAACGTGCGGGCCTCAAAGGTGAGGCCCGGTGTTTCAGTATGAACTGTGCCATGATTTTGTGTCATTGTGAACTGTGCCCATACCAGGTACGGTTGTAAACAAATGGTTGTCACGCTCAGTTGACCTGAGATATGTTTTGAAATGGGCTGTGTTTTACGATTGTCCACCAGGACTGAAGGAGCACGCTCTGTTTATGGGCTTGGACTGGGACAACCTCCAAGACCAGGCCATGACCTTCATTCCCCAACCGGACAATGAAACGGACACGTCATACTTTGACGCGAGGAACAACGCCCAGCACCTAGCCGTCTCTGGGTTCAGTTGGTAGGTTCAAACACACCAACCTTATCTTAATATAAGTCTTGAAAACTCATCCACTACCTACATTTTTGTGAGTTTTTTTTAAATTAAATAAATCATTATATATAAATATTAATAATTTTGTGTGTGTGAATTGTCCAATTGGTGTGCTGCCCATGCCTCACTGCTTTTATGCACTTTTGTTTGTGGCCAAATCAATGTGGTAACACTGCCATTGTCTGGTTAAACTGTAGAAAATTCTGTTTGCGTGTATGATTTTTTTATGTTCTGTGATAAAAATCTACGAATAAAAAAAGGGTTTTACAGGCTTGAGTTTTTTATTCTGGATTATGGAGAAGGTGAGGGCAGTATATAATGTTCATGTGAGGATAGCAAAGCGGAGAGGTGGAAAACTATCAATTCACATTTGGTATATCTGGGCTGTTTAGCCGCAGGCCGTCCTATTCAAACAACATAAACAACCTCTGATAAATGTCTATAATACATGGGAATTTACACCTGAAACCATTAATGAAAACTTTATTTGTGGCTTGAATTACATGCAAAGAGCTGTCCACCCATAGGCAAATAATTTTATAGCTTTGATTTGAGTAAAAAGGTGAATTGATCTATTTAAACAAATGAAAGGCTCTGTAAAGATTCAGTGCTATTGCCGATGCAAACTTTGTTACATATATTAAATTCATTATTTAGTAATATACTACATTAATACAGGATAATGCAATTAAAATATTGCATTTTAGTTATAATTTACATCTCATTACTGTACAGCTATCATTATTATACAATTAATAAAAAACACAAACAAGGAAGCTAATATGATTTCAGTCAGACAAAATATGCAGATTGAGAGTCAATTTACACAAACTGAATGACATTGCTACTTTTAAACATAAAAAATATATATTTGAACATATAGAAAATACCAAATAATGGCAATAAGTGAGAATAATCCAAATGGTAATTTTTCATCCTTTTGGTTGCATTGGATTTGTGTCTGTAAAGTAAAGTCTGTGGTGTTTCACTCGGATCTGAACCAAACTGCAACTCAAACCGACCTGTCCCTGAACCACATCCCACACAGACCTACCATCTGTTCTAGACCAATCACCGTTCTGAAAAAGTATTACAAACTTTTGAAATTCCAGACTCCAGAATAAACATGTATCCAGATATGAAATATTGGTGAACCTTTTTTGACGTTTAGTTCAGTTGAACAGAAGAAAACAAACTAATCTTCCCAAACGTAATAAAAACTCGCCTTCAATGTCTTCATATCATTATCAAGTTGTTATATGACAACCAACTTTATAGAAAAATCAACAAGTTTTTTTTAAAAGAATTAACTAACATCTCTCACACATTACACCATTACATTTCACTGTATACTACAGTTTGTACAATATCTCAGCAGCATTGCTAAAGCAAGTATTATGGATATGGTTAGGGTTTCTCAGTTGCTAGCATTTGCAGGACATGGTAGGAAACTCCCTTCGGCCTATTACAGTACAGATGCAGAGTTCCAGTGATGTCAGATCTTACCAACGGACATAAAAGAAAAGGAGGACTGACAGCAACATATAAACACTGCCACATTCCAATGGACAAATCTCCCTTTCCGAGACATCCACACACACACCAAGAAATGACTGACGTGGTACGGTACTAGTATCGTCTCTAAAAGCCTGTATGACTATGTAAGATGCAATCCAATACATTCACATTTTTCTTTGATTTCACTTTCTAGTGCCAAAAGCTTTCTCTCACTCCTCCTAGTGCCGTCTTCATAGTGCAAAAGCTGGAGTTACTGAGCTGAAGGGGTGGAGCGGAAGGGGGCCATGGCCGTTAGCCAATCAAAGACACAGAGAGATCTCCTATCCCTCCTCCCTTATCTGTTTCGGCCAGTAGACTTCTCAGTTGATTCGTCTGTAGGTGATTTCCGAATGTTCAAAACGATGTTTGTTATTATATTGGTGACACCACTTTCATCATGTTGATATTTAATGGTTTTGTACTGTGTTATAGTAATCATGCATTACCTTCTTCTACGTTGAAAGTATACACGGATAAGCCACTGCACCACAAATGGCCACAACACTGCGAAGGCCACTGTGCTTGGAGACACATCGAAAGGCCACCAGGAAGGTTTCTGAGAAACGAGATTTCATTAAAGAACCTGGCAATAGAGAACTACTAAGGGTTTTTAACTGCACAAGCATATACTCCCAATCCCATGTGATTTAAAGTATTTGAAACAAGATTTTGAAACAATACAGCTTGTTTAAATTAATGCATTGTAACAAAATAGATACTGTGTCTTGTTTTGGTCAGATTATTGTGTCATTCTCTAGTACCTTGCTGCTCTTTTTTGCTGGGGTTGATGTATAATTGGGAGATAAAGCCAATGACCTTGCCTAGGGAACAGATCAAACAGTTACTTTTATGAGATAAAACCAGATGAATTATGAGTGAACACTCCTTCAGTTATGAATAAAACAAATACATGTGGAAAACTCACACCAAACATACTTTACCGTGTTAACTAATGATTAATATTACAATAACCGATTAAAAAAAGACTACATTTAGCCTTTTATATTGTGTTTGAAAAACCCAAAACACTGACCTGGGAGGCGGTGAGAGCCTCTAGAGTGTGCAGTCTCTCTAGAACACTCTGCATGTCCTCCTGAAGTCTGGCCAGAGCCACCACTATCTGCTCGTTCAGGCTTCCCCCAGGGGGCACAGCGGCCCCCCAGCGGTCCCCATTCCCTCCGCTGCCCTGCGTGGGGCCCTGGGCCCCAGAACTTTGGCTTGACGACCTGGAACCTGATAAACCGAACGTAAACAGATGTAAACACACGTTTGGAATAGGAAATCAATCTACACGAGCCATTCAAACCACAGATGAGATGCATGATACTCTATTGACAAAACACTGGATCTCTAGAAAAATAACTTAGACAGTAAGAGTAGCAAGACACGGTGCACATTTTAGATCGCAGGCTTTCCTCACCCCTGCTTCTCCTGACTAGGGAGCTATCAGGCCTCTCTGTGCTTTGTCTCTGTCTATAAGAAGCAGCTCCACCTGTCTGCGGTTCCTCCCCTCCACACTGCATGCCCTCTGGGAGGTCCTGCTCCACCCCGGGGGCCCCAAGCCCTGCCTGGGGCTCCTCCTGAGAGGACAGAGGGCTGTGGCTCTCCCCCTCCTCCCCCTCCTCCAGATCCAGAGAACAGTTCATCTGCTCATCTGAGCCCTGGGAGCGAATAATTGGAAGAGCATACAGTTTAAATGCTACACACATACAGTCACACGTCAGTTAAAAACAGAGAAGTTTTCTCGTGTGTGTCTGTGTGCGTGTATTACCTCCTCTAGACCAAACTGGTCCATCGAGTCACAGTACACCTCACTGTCAGAGTCACTCGCCAGGTGATGGGGACCAGACACATCTTCACATGGATCTATGGGCATGGACACGGACACACATCAATGCATTCAAAGGCTAAACGATCAAATACTAAATGTATCACTGAGACGGCAAACGCACCTTCACTAAACTTTTTTCCTTTTCCATAGCCACTGTGACAAAAAGTGTACAGGATACTAAATGGACACAGTCTTTTCCGTACGAAGAGAACCATTCAAGAGGGTCACGACTCATGAAACAAAACTTTGTTGAACCAGTTTTAAGGTATATTGTACCTTAAGTAACAGGATTCTATGGCCGTTCCAAGGGAAACGCTGAGTTGGCATGGCTCTGAGAATAAAGCTGAGCAGCTTATCGGATCACATGTCTAAGGATACCCGAGAACGTCAAGCCACTGTGGGCAAAGTCCTAATCTCCACAGACTCCCTTCAGGATCCATTTTGAATCATGTACATGAACATGATTCAAAATGGTCATTTATCTCGGTAGGGGGATGAGGATCCAAGCAAAGGGCAAATACTGTTTCAGAAAAGTTGGTATTTTGCTGATATGTTGACAGGGTGTATTAGTCTTTTTTTATATATAATGAGGCACTGTACTGGATGCCTGAGTGAAATGTGTAGCTGTAAACTAACAGGAGTTCCACTACTTAATCGTCTTCACCGGGGAGACATCCCACAGGTTTTCCTCACCTGTGTGGTGCCCGTTAACCTGCAGCTCAGGGAGCAGGGAGGTGCTGATGAAGCCCTCCTCAGAGTCGTCGCTGTTCAGCGCAGACTTGGAGGAGTGGGTGCCATTGGTCTGGTGGGCCAGTCCGTTCCCCACCCTACCGTTAGACCCAGGCACTTTGGGTTTCCTGGCGGAGCCCTTCTTCTTTGCCTGGGAGACCGCAGTTTTCTGGTCTGAAAACACATTTCCCGGACATTTGAGGGTCACTTTCTTGCTTGTTTTCTATAATGCATTTACTAACACTGTGACGTTGGGGATGTTCATATGCGTGACTGTCATACCTTGTTTCGACTCCCTTATCTCGACGTCTTCCTCTTCATCCTCTTCTCCGATATCATCGTCGTCTTCCTGTATTTCCTCTGCTTTTTGCTCGACCTCCAAGATGTTGTTATGGTTAGGAGGAGCTAGCCTGGCTGGTCGGGTCTCCAAAGTACCGTTCATCTCCAGGGTTCTGATGATGCTCATTGTGACGCTCTTAGAGGGCATGGAACCTAACGTCGTCCCAAATCCTGAGACGGAAACAAACCCCACATTTAGAGAACTGTGAGGCCATCCTCAGTCATTAAATCCATACCTGAGTAATGGTAGTAGTTCATTTGTAAAGTGCCATGTATGAATATTCCATCCAATCAAAATATGGTGCTGTAGCACAATCCAACCGTGCTATTTAGGATATTAACTACATTAACATGAAGCACATTATTATGGAGGGTTTGGGATTTCACAACACATAAAGACAGGGGTTTCAACTCTATACAGCTGGATCAGGTGATACACCTAAATTCAAACGGGACTGGAGCTGTTATTTGTACTAAACTACAACACAAGACATTACTAATGGATAATTACATTGAGGGTGACTACTACACACTTGCCTTCAAGTTGTCTAGCAAACTTTGTCAAACGGGCTATGCGTAAAACAGAGGTGAAATGGCAATAGAGGTAAATGAATTAGTCATACTCGTTCGACACATGAAAAATGTTGCACAGCTCGTGTCGGCAACGCAAACGAGGCAGGTTGGTGACTGTACCTGTGGTCAGGTCTGACACCTGACTGAGCTTTTTCTTCTCGTCCACCAGCTCGTAGAACGGGCCCATTACCTGCAGGAGCTGCTCCACCTCATCCGTGATGGGCATGCCCTCAAGAATCTGAGGAAACACACAAAGAACCCTGGAACTTTGCAAATACATTATCCTACTGCATCAGCTACTTCTCAATAATGAGACAAACATGCGCAGGTATAGATATACCAGTTAAGGGTACCGTGTGTATTTATTTACAGTGATGTCCAGGGTGTATCTGGTGGTGGGGGGGGGGGGGGGGGTTAGGGTTAGGGGAGATGTGGCCTCTACCACTGTCATTCCTGGTTTGTGGTGGAATACTTACAAGTTTCATTTCATCAACATAACCTTTCATTGCTTGTTCCTTGCTCATATCTTCAAGAGAACTCCATGCATCCCTACAGAGAGACAACAAGGGCTTATACACAGCCAGCATGGTCAACAACTGTCCAAATATGAGATTATCTTGATGCTTTTTGAAACACTATCTGTTTTTGCACTTTGGGTTTTTGTTTGGATACATACTAAACTATTCGACAGCAGCCATCGGCCCATTTTGATTTAGGCCACAGTTTAATTTGTTGTCAACGCTATCCACTTGTGACCCAGATCCACATAGTTAAGAAGTGAATGACGACATTGCCAAGTAGATTCAGAAAAGTAGTGATCCGCCTAATCTAAACCATCAACAGATAGCAGAGCTTTAATGCCATTCCTATCTGTGCCCTCAGTCTATCAAACTGTTCAGAGATCTACAATTGCTGTACAACCAGACGCAGTCATCCACCCCCCTTAGTGGGCAAAAGGTGAAATGTCATATCTGTTCTCCCAAGCACAACAAGTCCAGAGATCAACTTCAAACATTGGCAGAAATGGAAGGATTGACCATTACATAGACAAATGGTAAATCCTTCCATTTGTCCCACATCAATCTTGCAGCATTGGCATGCAATTACACTGTATTAGCTGAACCAAAAAAAGACAGTAGGAATATAGATTTCGTTACCATTTAGCTTTGCCCACAGGGTCCCAGAACCCAGGGCGGGGTATTTTGCAAGGTCCTATTGTGGCTTGTTTGTAATAACTATAAAATTTGAGCATCATGTCATTGGAGGGTTGAAAGGAACCTAAAAAGGAAACATGTTCAGATTTGATTATTCAAACATGCTTTTTTCCATGACACGTGCATAGATTTTCAGTTTGAGAATGCAGTATGCTCTGTGCTTTGGTGGAGCAAATCTCCTTTTGCAAAACTAGCTTGTGTGGTAATTAGGTTAAGCCTTATAAGCGTGTTCTAAGTGGCAACCATGCTGTTCAGTAGATCACTAGTTTATATCTGCAAAGGAATCGATTCTGGTAGACAGTACAATAAATAAGTCAAGTGATAAACTAGATTACAACAATGTCCTCTGGGACTCGTTCTGTAAATACTATGAGCACTGCTTTAAGCACACATATATAGGCTATAATGTAGAAGACAAACATCACCGTCGGGGGGTAAACTTTGTATCACTTTGACAGCAGCGTCAAACCTCAGCTCGTGCAAAGGTCTGTCATCCTTTACACTGACACACTCCATCATGACACAGAATGTGAATTGGGATGGTGAGATCGTCAAACCTGAGGATTATATTTACATGAAACCGTTGATGAAATTAATGTTACCACCCTGGTTCTACACAAAACAATTACGTATATCAAATAGGCAGACGATGAACGACTATCTAAAACAATATGACGTCTTGATAGTTTTCAACTGTGTTAAGTATAAACCGATAGGGGCATAACCAACCAGATAAGCATTGTGTCGTCTGAGATATTTATATCACCATAGCTGTGTATAATTACACCCAACATTTAATATACAGCTGGCAGTAGTTTTCAGCACAGCGAAAAAGTATATAGTGTTGATCTGAGGATGACATACTTTGCAACTCACCATTTGATGATCTACCTGACGTGAGAAGCGACCTCTCTAACGCTTGCCACCAGACGCCATAGTCTACATTGCAGAAGAGAAAGGCGAAAGACATTATGGGAAATGTAGTTTTCTATTGTATAAAAGGCGATCACTATGGCAGCTTTTACCCCACATGCAAAACAGAAGTTCCTACAAGATCCAAAATTCACCCAACATAGAGGGAGCTCACTGGAAATGTAGTTTGAATATCTTACAGTCAGTTTGGGGATGAAGTGTAAACCTTTGATTTATTTTCTTAGCTTCATAAAGCCGCATCATTAAAACAAAACATGATAAAATATAGATATGAAAAAGAATTGTATTGTATCACAATTTGTACGAGTTACCTTATAGTATGTAAACATATTTGTCAAAGCACAAGGCAACAATACAAAATAACACTACATCTCCCAGAGTGCTCCACTGTTACCAACGTGTTGTTCTACGTATTTTTTTTAGGTTAAGTCAGTTTGGTTTATTCAGATGACAAGGCATGTTTGGTGTGAGCGGAGCTTTACAACTGTCGTCTGCTACCAAGGTAGCACGAGAAACTCTGTGCACCGCGTGCCGGCAAGTGTATACAAAACCAATCGTCACTTCTATTTGGGTGGGTGATAGGTTGCAACAATGTGAAAGCGAGGCAGGAATTCCACAATACCAGGCGAAGGAGTTTTCGGCGCTGAGCTGGTAGTCTCAATCAAAGGGAAGGCAAAGAAGCAATGCGGAGAGATGTAAGATGGCAGAGCTACAAATGTTGTTAGAGGAAGAAATTCCAGCCGGCAAAAGAGCCCTTGTCGAGAGTTACCAGAATCTCACCAGAGTTGCAGACTACTGTGAAAACAATTATGTTCAGGTAAGTTATACAAAAACATGAACAACGATGGCAATCTTAAAATCCTTTGTCGTTGATCAGCAGGCAGGAAATGTGGATAATAAACTAAAGTCAAGGATCCAAATTGATTGCCATGGCGCGTAGAATCTCGACTTTTTCAGATCATAATTTCTTTATCGTTATTAAATGAACATGTTGGACCTATACAGCCTCCATTCATCGGACCTGTTCACTGTTCTGATATAGTTCGTTTACACAGAGGGTGTGTCTGATGTAGTAGACAAAACTTATCTCTGACTTCACGGTAATATGGTGAACTCTGAATCAAACATATAGAATAGCTAGCAATCTTAAGTGATTTGTCTGAAAGATAACGTTTCATTTTGTAGTTACATCGTTTCTAAGAGTTGTTTTGTAGCTACTGTGCTGCTCCAACTGTCAGGGTCAGTGTTAGGCACCAAGCTTTAATCTATCTGCATCAGTAGCACTGTAACGTTGTGAATTATGTTCAATTATTAGTTATTTTTCAAATGTGTAAAGCGAGTTAGATTAAAATACGATTTCTGATTCCTTTGATGGTATTTTAAAACAGACTGCTTGGACTGTTGGAGAAGAACTAGACGTCAAACCATATTTAACGATTAGGGCAATATTTAGTGTTCCCATACCAGAATATTTCCATTGCAATAGTTGAACTTGCATATCGGCCTATATATGAATCCATAACTCAATTACAAACTACTCACGAATATAGGCTATTGCATTTCACTATTTGATAAGCTATTCTATTTCCAATATGAGCCTTGAAATCCGGTATAGACTAACATATGGATTAAATGAACATAATACCGGTCCCACTTTTCATCTCACTCGGTGGGATTCAAGTGCAACCTCTTTGGTTCTTTGGTTTGAGGAGCGCACCCTTGAAGAGCTAGCTAGTAGCAGATAGCCACCTCTCTGAGTGGAGTCCAGATGTTTGTTGAACATCAGAGGAATGTGTAAGCTACAGGCCAAGACCAGGAAACAGAGTTTGGGGAAGTAGAACAGGAAGAAGACATAATTTCAGCTAGAGAGGGTGTGTCTACACCAGCTATTCTCCCAAGGGTTCCCTGTAATTTTGTTCTTGGTATAACTTTGTGTCTTCCCGATTTAACTGCTAAGTGAACTTAGTGGGCTGCATGTATGTAAGACAAGCTCTCATCAGCCCTCCATCTGTCAAAGGCACCACAATTTGTGTGTCAGTGTGTATACACACACACTACATAAAAATACACATACAGGTGAGCTATAGACCAAACCATGTGCTCTGCAACATGTCTCAGCTTGACTTTTTAGCAATTGAATGACTAATGCTTTTTTTCCTTCCTTATCCAGACTGTTGCCATGTTTGTACCCCAGATATGCAACCCACTGTTCAGTAGAACATGGTTGAAGTCGGTCTTTGCGGTTAGCAAACAATGACGGTCACTGTCTCCATTTGCGACTGACCACATAAGTTGGGATACACTGTGTGTTAAAATAAGAGTGTGTGCAAGTGTAGGTTTCAGACAGAATGCAAAAGAGAGGGGGTTGACGAGAGGATATTTGAGAATAAGCGTATTTGCTGGCATGTCTTGTTTGTTCACCATGGAGGACAGGAGAACACGCCTATACTCATTGCTGTCTCGAAAGATGTTTCTTTCTATTCACTCCCTAGAATTCCCTGTGTCCGCTCAGACAATAGCGACATGACAGTTCAAGTAACACGTCATTGTTTCAGATGTTGTTCTGCTATGACAACACTACGTGTGGTCTCTTTCAGAAACTCCTAAGGGAGGGTCTGTTGCCAGCAGCCTTCCACATCCTTTGCCCCACTCGGACTGTAGAGGTTCCGCTCAATAACATAATGGCAGCAAAGCATCGGAAATCTCATTTCCATTTTTGGCTGGTGTTTTCAGCTATGCGAGTCAGCGGCCCCATGTTTTTCTAACCTCTGTGACAGGGGCCGTCGTGGTGGACAAGGGCACTAGGACGCGTTCTCTCTGGGCCACCTGGCAATGTTGGCAGGCGGAACAGATGCACGTTTAGAGGTTGCGAGGAGGGTTGCGGACAGCGTGGCTTCTCGTCCGTAACTCATTTTTCAACAAAGTTCATTCAACTCAACAAAGTATATGTATGGCACATGTAAAAGCCTGGGCGCTTCTGGAGGGAGCGTTCATCTCTTTCTCTCTCTTTCTCTCTTTCTCTCTCTTTCTCTCTCTCTCTTTCTCTCTCTCTCTCTCTCTCTCTCTCTCTCTCTCTTCTCTCTTTCTCTCTTTCTCTCTTTCTCTCTTTCTCTCTTTCTCTCTGACAATGGCATCAGTTACCATCGTCGAGGATTCGAGGCGTGTATGAGTTGACCTCCTTTTGTCCTGATCGTATAGCCTCTGTGCTCGGGCTGCATCCCAGCAGAGTGATGCGAGTTCCCCCCTGGAAGAGAGCCAGGGCGGGCCTGGAGGTGATAAATGTGGCGTTTTCACACGGCTTTGTCTCTCAGGATTACCGAGTCCCCTTCCCTTCTCTCTCTCCTGTCTCTTTTACTCTCACTTCCTCTCTCCATCTCTCTCTAACTCCCATTCTGTCTCTCTCTGTCTCTCTCTGTCTCTCTGTCTTTCTCTGTCTCTCTCTCCTATCTCTCTCTCTCTCTCTTTACTCCTTTTACTCTCTCCCTCTCTCTCTAACTCTCTGTTGAATGACCTGGTTATTCTCACAGCGTGGAAAGCCCAGCGGCTCAGGCACCACCAGCCGAGCTCATTCATCCTCGCCAGCACCTGTCACCCCACCTTTAGCTGCTGCTGGTGTTGGTTTGGCCCACTCTTGGCTGAGTTGATACTTGGTAGGAATAAAGGACTTCAGAAAGTAGGGGTGGGCAAAGAAGGGGGTAAATGAAAGCAATTATCTTTTGTTTCCCCTCCAATTTCACCGCAATGGTCTGTTTTGTAGATGGATTTACCTGAGGATGTTTATTTTTAAGAACAGTTATAGTATGTATGTATCTATAGTTCATTTTAGATCTTATATTTAGTACTGTGTTGGCAGTTAAACTTAATTCAAAAAGTGCTGGAGTTAAGCTCACTGTGGTTAATAACATACTATACACATTTGCATATTCACATAGTGACAGACTGCCTGTCTGCCTTGTGGACTGTTCTCCTTTGTGTCACTTTCCAGACTTACTGATGGACATTTTAATTGTGCTCTGATAGAGCCTCAAGGTCAGATCAACCTTTGACTTCCGTTGGCCCCAGTGGAGGAGAACATTTCAAAAAGCACTTATCCCTCTGCTGAGTTTTAAAAGAGGCAGCGACCTGCAGAGTTGAACTCTTAAGTCTAAAGAATTCAACCGAACTTCAATTGGTTTGGCAGTTATTGCTGAGGTGCATCTGCCTGGCGTTTCCATTCTTACAAGTTTCTCTTCTGCCCTCGGGGTGTGGTTACCTCTTTTATGACGCAATAGATACAGAATTTTGTTGGCTGCTTTGACTCAAGTATTTTGAGACCAACACTCAGGTTTATTTTTGCACAGCTTAATCAAACTATTTTCAATTCACCTCTAGCTCACTTACTCAATCGGTATGTAATCTGCTGCAAGACAGACAGACTTGCACGGGTAAACCATTGTCTCTGGATTACAGATGAGCCTAATGCCCAATTAAATGGGTGTCATGGCTGACAGTCAAATCAAGGTGTTGTCTTCTGTTGTCGTTTAACGGCGCTCTGTCTGGAGATTAGAAAAGAAGGGTAAAGTAAAAGCTGTCTGTGGTCCACATTACCATACAGCGGTGCCTTGATCTGTCTTCCACTGACCTTGACTCCATATCGCTTCCTCAATCTCACACCGCTGTGTCCACATCGTTCCAACCCACACAGCTCTGCTCATGCACTGCCTCGCTCATCGCTTATCTGAAACCGGCTCCATTCTACCCGCCTCAGCAGTCTCTGAAACCCAGAGGCCCTCGCCGAGTCAGGCCTGTTGGCTTCCAGGAGAAGACACCGTTCATCAGATGAGGAGGACTTGAATGTCAAGGGATCAGACTGGAAGCTCTGGAGGAGAGCAAAACAAGTGGCCTAATGATGGATCAAATATCCATATGACGGATCAAATATCCGTCCGTCTATTCCCAATGTTAAGACATTGGATCTGAAACAGGACCCCCTCATCAGTATGTAGGGCCTATATTGGTTTTTTTTTTCGAATTTATTGTGCTCTTTAAAAGTGGTTTCCACTCCAAACATTTTAGGACAACTTTTCCCCTCCTCTGCGTGGGGAAGTGCATCCCTGAGACCTGTGTGTCGGCTAGGGAGATGAGCAGCGCAGGAACAACACTGCCTCGTCTTGTTTCAGAGGGAGATGTTCTGACTTGCCGTCGCATATTTGTCGTCACGTCGGCTACCGCGGCAGCGCTAGCCCTGTCATTTCGGCTGCTGTGTGTCGCTCGCCGCCTTCAAAACTGTCACGTCGAAGTGGTGAACACTGAACAGCAGGAGTTTCTCCTCCATGCCTCACAGTCCTGAGACGGATATAAAGACGTGTACACCACATTTGCGAAACAGACATTCCCATTACGCTACTAGTATCCAGTCCCAAATACTCGTTCAGCCTGTTTCCGTGTGGCTCCGTACCAGAACAGAGCCGTAGGGTGGAGGCCGTTCTGGAAGCAGGCTGAGGGCTTCTTTCCCTGACCCCGCAACACAGTTTCTCCCCCTCAGGGAGGAAGTCTGGTCCTTTCCTTCCTGCCGCCTCCGGGCCGCTCGCTAGCTCTGCCAGTTCAGGCCCAACGCCCTGCCCAGACCGGCGTGGGCCGCCTCCTACCTCCCCCCCCCCCCCTTCCTCCCGCCAGCCGTTCATCTGTGGGGACTGAACTGGCGAGAGGTGGAGACGTGGGAGGATGTCATCCGGGCGGACTCGTCACTCTCGTCACCTCTTAGTGACGTGTCACCTCCCGGAGGGAACCACTCCGGCACAGGCTAGGCTACCTCACCTCCAGGCCCAGACCAGTCTCGTAATGTTGACTCGACGCTGTGAGCGCGGCACTTGGCGTTCCTTATTCTTATCACGTTGTCGCAAAAAAGGTTCTCGGATGTCTAATCTGGGCACGCACTTGTCTCTCTTTCCTCAACCGTATTGACTTAACCTTTCCTAAAGGAGGCAGACATAGGATTGCCTGCATTTCGCATGTTTATTGATCCACTTTATTGTAAATGTACAGCATATCGGCTGAGCTGTTCCGTGGAGATTATCCTGTCTCTTTCCCAATGCCGAGAGGCATGACTCAGCACATAGATATGAGCTCTGTACCGGACGTTTTTGCTGCAGCTCTGTGGTAACCTCGGTCTCAGGGAGAGCACCCTCACTCTACCTTTGTTCTGTAGTTTACCTTTGAATTCAGCAAACGAATACTGAGTTCTTCTACTGAGGAATGTATCAGATAAAGCAGTGCTTTCCACTGTCCTGCCACTTACACCTTGTCAACCGATAGTATTTCAAACCTCTGTGTAGTGTCGGCCATTAAGATGAATGTTTCTGATTTGTTACACCCTTCTGTCGAGGGGAAAGGAAGGCCTAACAAGCTTGTTAAGCTTGTTTTGTTTTTTTCCCACAGGTACACTTGCACTTATAGCGGTTCATGTTGTTTAATTGTAACTTGTTTAACTACATGCTCTTATGGTTCTTCCCTTTGGCACTTACTTTGGTTGTTCACAATGTGTGCTTCATGTTTTGGCTACTCGCAATGTTTTTGTGGCTATCTTGTTGTTTTGATCAGTGACCTATGCACTTTGTAAAGCTCTCTCTTGGAAGTCGCTTTGGATAAAAGCGTCTGCTAAATGAATAAATGTAAATGTAAACAATATGCCAGTCTGCCAAGACGGAAGACTCACAAATACAGGTCACCGGGTGTAACAAAAGTGACACCTGCTATTCTTAAATTACGTTGTGTATATTTAGCACAGTTTTTCATTGTGGTAGAAAGTAAAGACTGGGATGCCAACTGGAGCAGAGCTGTGAACGAGAGTTTGGAACTTACAATTCAATCCGAGGCCACATCTGTCATGTCAACCACCACAATGCCTCTGACTGACACCATACCACATTTACATTAAGTCCTTTAGCAAACACTCTTATGCACAGTGACTTACAATAAGTACAGGGACATTCCCCCGAGGCAAGTGGGGTGAAGTGCCTTGCCCAAGGACGCAACGTCATTTTGCATGGCCAGGAATCGAACGGGCAACCTTCAGATTAATAGCCCGATTCCCTAACCGCTCAGCCATCTGACTTCCTCTTACGAACACAGACACAGATGGGGTCGTTTTACCCTGAAAACCTCATTCTGAACTAATCTGCAGAAAGCCAAATCCCTGTGTAGCATCCCCTTTTTTTGAGGCAATTCATTTGTTATGTTAGTGTTGTGTTTTTGTGCGGTTAAATGTGATTTGTACTGTATGAACTGAACTGGTGTTGTGTGTGTGTGTGTGAAAGAACAGCATTTCTGTTCTGTTAAGAAGGCAAGCAGTCCTAAAGGGCTTACAAAACAGCTACTGGCATTGTAAACGGTTGAGAATACAGAAAGTGCAAAGCTGTGTGTGCACGTGCTTGTGTGTGTGTGTGTGTGTGTGTGCGTGCGCGGACCTCTCCAACAGATGGCCTTCTGCTCTGAGGCCTCTCTCTGGAGGAATCTCTGTTCATTCCTGGATGCTGTTATCATGCTCTACATCTGGTGCTGGATTCCCTCTAAACACGGCATCAGTGAGTCGGTCCATCCTCGCAGCGTTGTGAACACACCCACAGCGCAGAGCTCCGAGGAGAGGCAGCGTTTAGTCCCAGCCTCTGGGAACAGCCTGTTTGTGGCGGGAAGCCATAACGAGGTCCCACACACACACACACACACACACACACCATCACAATGTGTTTGTGTCGGCACATGGCCGTCTCAATGCTCACACTCGCCCGCTTTCCCCACGCCACACCGATTTTCACCTTCTCCAAGGTCTCTCTGGGCTGTTACTAGTCCTCTTATCTCCCCCCCCCCCCCCCCCCCCCTCACACACCTTTACCCCCCCCCCCCCCTCCCGCCTCCTCATGTTTGCTGGGGAGAGCTGGATGAGGACTCAGACCCTGGTTTTCTGACTGGTTGTGTTGGAACAAAGAGAGCAACCGCGCCCCGCTCGCTCCGCCTCCACGCTGACTGAGAATCCATCGCTAGCGGATGGATTATTATGTCGTCTGGGCTGCATTGTGTTTATTCTCGCCGGTGTGTTTGTGTTGAGCTGTTTCTTCACGGCTGTGTTGATGACGGCGTGTTCGTTTTGCACTGACAGTGATAATGTCGTGTCCTAGTCACGTCATACGTGTCATATATGACTGTCATATGTGACCGACTCCTGGTAAAGTTGACATTGAATCACCAAGCAGACACTTACTTCAATCCAAAGTGACCTAAACTCTTTGTAGAGCCGTGTATAGCATTGATGACGATCGATGAAAATGGAGGTTTTGTGTCGTGTCCCGTTCTCCAGCATGTTGGCCTGACCCCTTGTTCCCCCGTGTCCCCAGGCCCAGGACAAGAGGAAGGCCCTGGAGGAGACCAAGGCGTACACCACCCAGTCCCTGGCCAGCGTGGCCTACCAGATCAACGCCCTGGCCAACAACGTGCTGCAGCTCCTGGACATCCAGGCCTCCCAGCTCCGACGCATGGAGTCCTCCATCAACCACATCTCCCAGGTCAGGACACATGCTCACACACACACACACACACACACACACACACACTCACACACATGCACACGTCACAACTGTGCAGGACCACAGGCGAGGACACACACACTGCAGAAGGGCAGCTAAACTTGAAAAACTCACTTCCTCACACTGTCACTTCTGTTCTCGGTATCTGTGAGTAGGGCATCTGTCTCCAGTCACTGTGGTGCGTTTATAGGCTGGTGAATGGACGTCTGTCTTACTCTCCCTCTCTCTCTCGCACACACACACGCGCTCACTATGACTAGTCTCACCCCTACTAACTCGCTCCCAGTGTAGCTCTCTGGCATGCAGCCTCCCTGCCATGTGAAAAAGGTAAATCTAGACCTTCATCCAATGAAGTCATTAAGAGATCAGATCAATCAATGGCCCTGGGACATGCTGCAGATCAGAGGAATGCACTAACCCTGACCATGTAGACTTGTGATGAGGACAAGGAGCCGAGGCAAGACTGTAGTCACCCTGCAGGTCGTAAAGAGAAAGATGGATGGAACGAGAGAATGGTACTTCATCCCTCCCCTAGAGGGAAATTCATTTTTGGTCATGGTTGATCTTGTATGCTGATACACTGAGGTAAGAGAGGTTTTTTAGTGTCGATTAGGACAACGGTCAGAAGAACCCTCTCGTACGCTTCTATTTCTGAGAAGCTCCTCCCCATGTCTGGGTCCTGAGTTTTCAGAAAAGATTTGAGCAAAGAAAAGAATGTCTGACATGTCTTGGAAGATAAACTGAAGGTCACGGGTCTCCGAAAGATATTTTCCTCCCACCATAAACAAACGTACATATTGATAGAGTGAAGGGGGCCTTGGAGAGCAGGGACAGAGAGGACGGAGGAGGGGGAGGAGAGCGTGAGAAGACGGTCGACGGGCGGAGACAGAGCAGCTAGCGGAGGGAAAGTGCAAACACCATCTCTCAGGTTTCGTCTGGCACGAGAGGACAACCGTACACGGACGGAATATTATCGCCACGGACTCTGCGTCTCCTTGGCAACACTCATGGCCCCATTCGACAATAATGACTCGAGAGAGATAGATGAAGAGAGAGAGAGAGAGACTCACAGTTGTGTGTTCTGGGGAGAGCACACCCAATCTCTCACTGTTGCTTTCTGAGGGAGCCGTTTCCCCTACCACCCAAACACCTACCCACATTCAAACCCACATTCAAACCCACCCTGCCAGATATGGCTAATCTAGTTGCGTTCATACTATTTTCTATACAATCTATTTTCATTTGCTGTATGGTACCAGTAGATATATGAGTTTTTCTTGTATGGCGTTAGAATAGATGCATCCTGTCTGTAAGCACGGCAACATCTGAGCCATCAGGGGTGAGGTGAGGTCATGTCTTGTCAATAAAGAATGGAATTGCTTATTTGCATACTTTTACATAGCTTACCCTAGCCCTCGGCCCTAGTCCCAGCCCTCAGCCCTGTGGTGTGTGTTTGTCAGAGTGTGTATCTGGTGTTATGGATAGATTGACAATCATACACCGCAATGTCACTCCTACCCATCCTACAAAATAGTGATTCCCTTTTATTCTTATTTTTTTTCGTACAATTATACACTTTTTAATCGGCACCGATTGCTGAACCAGCACTGCAGATTGCACATTTGATGTCCTTATCAGAAACGTTATTTCTGTGGAAAAGTATTTCCACACCACTGACATGATCGCCCTTGTTTGAAATATTTATGTAAAATCACTTGAGATGAAAATGGACAATCTAATGAATGCAAAAATGCCATTGTAAAAGGCATTGAGTGAAAATGCCATTTTGGACAAACATTTCCGGCTGGCAAAATTTTGGTGCATCGCTGGTTAAATGTGTTGCGGTCTGACAGTGACTCTCCTCTCCCGTCCCCCTGCCCTGCCACCCAGCCCCAAGCGGAGGATGCTGTGTGTGTGTGTGTCATGATGTCTGATGACTGGGCCTGCCTGTGGTGAGCTGCAGCCTGGCGTCAGGAGTGTTTAGCATCCATGGTCTATGGTTAGTTAGTGGCTTAGGGTGTGTCCACTCTGCTGACTAGGAGCTATCTGTGTGGGCGCTTCCTGGTGTGCTCGTTGTCTGGTGTCCTGGCCCTTATAATGCCCAACATCACTTTATCTGTTGAGCGAAAAGAGAGGTGTGTGTGTGTGTGTGCTCGCTGGCGTGGTTTGGTTCTGTCACTGACTTGTTGATGTTCCCAGGCTGTCTGGGATTGTTGTGAAGCGGACAGATGACGACAGTGTGTGTGTGTGTGTGTGTGTGAGAGTGTGAGAAGGATTTCTCTTCAGTTTTCAGTCACAGCATTGCCATTCAAGAGGGTGGTCTCCTTGTCGTCTGACAGGATAATAGACTATAGAGCGCTGCTACCTTGGGCTGTGTGTGAAGTGGCTGCTGAGAGGCTGCGAACAGGGAGAGCTTTGTCTGCCCAGCGGAACCATGGGCTTCTCTCTCAGACACACGCACTGTGATACCCTGTGTTTAAAGGAAGAAATGGTGTAATGTGTCGTGCAAAAAACATTGTTTCATCCCACCATTTTCACAAAACAAAGTCTACGGGAATAAGGCCTTTGTCATGTTTATATAGGTGCTGCGTCTTGTCTCGACTCAATTCCGCCTGGTAAGCATTTTAGGCGTTCGCCCCTCAAACGTGGGTCGACACAGTGATGCACGAAGCTGAGACACCATGGCTTTTAACCACCTCTCCAGGCCTGACTGTTCTGCACTGAGCTATAAATCACATCGGATTTCATTTGCGGGGTGGCACACGGCACCAGGGAGTGCCAGCTAGCTAATTGAACCCAGTGGCCTAACGGCGATCAAGTACTTCATGCGGAAAACAGCTGACTCACAAAGCACACCCAATAAACAGTGCTCAGTGACATGTCGCATAGGAAGTCGTATAGACTGTAAAAGCCTGCTGGGCTTGGGCCGTGGACTGGGTGACCAACATGTGACCTTTCAAGGTGTGTGTGTGTGCGCGCTGTGAAGTCTGTCTGACCTCCAGCATATCGAGGTGGAGAGATGGATTTCATCCAGACCGGAAATGAAGCCCCATTGGTGTGTGTGTGTGTGTTTCCTGCTCCTCCCAGTCTGTGCGTGCGTGTACACGCCTCATGTCTGTCAGATCGTTTTCCCTCTGCTTATAGCTCTCCTTCTGTTATGCACAGTTGTTGGTTTCGTACTAAGCAGTATCTTTCTGTGCTTTTGGTGGAAGGGGAAATTATCTGGTCTCTGGTTAGGAGTGTGGCTGTGTGTCAGGGAGAATGCTTATCTTGTGTTTAAACTTATCATTAGGGCCCAAGTGTGAAGAAAAGAAAATCTGCAATGGCGTGTAATATCCTGTGACTCACCAGACATTTTCCGTGTGTGGTCACTTCCTCCTCTCCTCCGTCAGAAATGTTCCTCTCCCCCTCTTTTGCCCCAACCCTTGTTGTTCCCTGTATTCTGTACTTCCTCCATAGCCCAGTTCACACACTCAGGACATTCCCCTCAGAAAGAGGACTGAGATGCTGAGCATTCATTGCCGCTACTTCCTCCGGGAGGCGGTCTCCCGCAGCCAGCTGGCATGCTGAGGTGACCGACCCCCACCCGCCGTTACCGGCTGAGGCGACGTGCGCCACTCAGAAATATTTGCCATCTGCGCGGTATTAGATAAACAGTTATTCAGAGACTTATGCTAAACCCACCCCCTCTACCCCATGATAGTTGACCGGTCTTTTTGGCTCAAGCGACATGCTGAAGTTCTCTGACTGTTCGTGTTTCTGGTCTGCGTGGGCCGCTCTGGGAAACTGGCCCTGTAGTAGGCTCTGGGACGGCTTTTGTGGCTCGGTGCACAGATGAAGGCTTTCAGATGCGCTGGCTGGTGTTCTGTGTGCCAGACAGGAGCCGGACCCAGGAGTTTAGCCGTGATGGATCTTCATCCGTTCGGCTCAGTCCACAGCTGGACTACTGAAGTCGACACACAGAGATACAGAATCCTTCTGACCAGGTCCCCTGTCAACTCTCTCGAAGGAGGCCAAGGGGTGTCAACAAGCCAGCTTGGCTGTTGAACGTTGACATGTGTTGGTGACGTGAAGATAAAGGGTTACATGTTCTATTATTATCCCATAAAACAAGGACATTCAGTTGGGAGGACAATAAAGACTTGTCTGCGGTTCCTCATGACCTTCTGTGTCCCATTCTGTTTTGAAGTCCACCTGGAAATGCTCAACTTGCTCAAAGGGAACTGAGACACTTATTAGTGTTGTGCCATCACAAAGGAACACAGGACGAGGCTGACACTGACAGTTGGTGCAAATATCTGTTTTCTCTCTTGTTCTCCCCCTCACTCGCTTGCTTATTAAGTATCAAATAAAAAATGTTTGTATAGCCCTTTTTACAAGCTATGTCACAGAGGGCTTCACATACGACCATAGAACTGCCCCTTAACCAACCTAAACCCTCAAGGAAGACAAGGAAAAACTCCCAGGAAAATCTCATTTGATAGACAAGATGGAAGAAACCTTGGAAGGAGCAATTCAGTGAGGGATCCCCTCCTCCAGAGACAGTTTGTGAAAGAGAGGGGCAGAACACTGGCTAAACATAGTCATGCATCAAGACAAGTTCCAATGGGTGTTGAAACACAGAAATCCAATGTTCAACTCGGGTCACAGTTGGCGAAGTATTGGGGCATTGTTTGTCTGACTCTGGTCTGCTGTAGCCATCCCTCACTGTGACCCAGCCCAGTCTTCCACCTACAGGAACGCTGGGATTCTGTCCATCCGTGCATTTGTGCTAAACTGGCCTTTTTATTTATATTTTTTATATAATCCCCGAGGCCTCACTACCAAAGCGCTGAAACGGACACTTTTCTCCCAGTCAGACACTGAAGTGAAACTGGCTGTCTGCACCGGCCAAACGTCTGGAGACGTTGGTTCTTTTCCTGCGAATTTCTGTTCCTCCTGATTTCACATGCCGTCTGACGGCAGATGTCTGGCCCAGGATTGCCGAAATTCCACTAACGGGGTCTTTGATTCGCTGCCCTACGTGAGCGGGTGATTCATGCCCCCCCGACGAGGATGTGCAGAGAGCCATTGTGGAATGTGTGATTTCTCCCTGACCCGTGTGACTCCCCCCCCCCCCCCCTCTCTCCCCTGGCTGTCTGAGCCAGGGACATCAACGGTTGCCGGACCAGGGTCACGAAAGGGAGTCGCACGAACGACACCTTCCCACTAAGCCTCTAAAACCGTCTCATTCTTGTCTTCATCGCGATGCGGAGACTGTGTTGGTCAACCCCCAGGTCTGTGAGGGTGTTTGCTGGTGTGTGTGCTTCTAGTATCAGTTGATTGTGATTCCAGACTAGGTTCACTGTGACCACCAGTTACAGCAGACATCTGGAGACATGCTTCCTTACTAGTCAGTCCCACTGACGTGTAGACGCCTGTTGCTAGGAACAACACTGGGACTGTGTCTCATGACAACCACCATATTGGTACACAGTAGAAGAAACCAGTCAGTTACACCCTAAAACGAGAGGATGAGTTCCTCTTTTCAACAATCTCTTGGCCTCTGGGAGCAGATTGTGTGTGTGTGTGTGTGTGTGTGTGTGTGTGTGTGTGTGTGTGTGTTGGGGAAGGAGTGGACTGGCATCAAGACAAAATGGTGACCAGAGTCCTCCAGTCTTAGTCATGGAAGAGGGGGATGATTCACTGGGAGAAAAGAGGGGGAGAAGAATGAGTAACTATGGGGGGTAGCATTATGAAGGACAGTAAGAAAAAGGTTTTGGAGTAGAAAAAGAGGCCCACGTTAGGTTGGATTTGGAATTTAAGAGCAGGAAAGTAGGGAATAAAGGAATACAAAAAAAAAAGAAATCAACAGAGGAGATGGACTGCTTAGTTCCCAGTGTTTTAGGGCAAGGTTCAGTTTTGGCTCTGATGCTGCCCAGCGTTGGACGCCAGGTCTGGGGATGACAGGACCAGAGAGCATGTGAATCAACCTCACTATTTGCCAGGGCCTGTTTAGCATCACCAGACAAGCCTGAAGCACACGATTAAACTCTGGAATCCTACTGAGTGGTACACACCTGCAGAGACGTAACTGGGCAGGAGAATCTTGGAGGAGTTTTTGTAGCAGTGCTAAAGTCTGCGTACTCTGAAGTCATTCTTGTTTTCTTGTTGTACTCAGGTATAGCAGGACTACTCAAAGACCTGAACACCAGTCAGGAATAAATGGACCAGTTACTTCCTCGTACCGTCCACAACATACCGTTCCATACAACTGTGTTTCATTGAAAAGTTATCGTACGAGCGGACAAGCCCTCACATTCATTTCCCTTACCAACCCTTGTGCAACATTTGTCATAAGTGTTTTTCGGCTTGGCTATTTTCTCAACCCACAGGAAGGAGATGAAGCTGGTGTGAATCGCTTTCTCACTTCCTCTTTGTGCCAGCTGCTCTGTTGTTTGTCTTGGCTGTCGTGTACCCTGACGGAACTTTCCGAGATAAGCAAAAACACTTTTGTTGTTAAGCTGCCATGTCGTATATTAACAACTGTAACTCTTACTACTCCATAGGTCATCTATTCAGTGTAACGCTTCAGATCGTGTATTGCTCTCGACTAGTCAGTCTTGCCGTAAATATGGACTCCAGTGACTCCTACATCAGTCAGTTTGCGCCAAGCCTGTATCTGTCTGAGGGAATCCATTGGAATCTTCTTCATAAGTAGCCAGCTGGCTGTGTTGGGGGAGGCGGGAGGGGTGAGGCGAGGTCACAATTAGTCTGTTGGAGCCAAGCCAGGAGTACTTAACTCCAAGATTTCAGTCGGACTAAGCTCATTTCTCTGCTCTCCCCACCGTCTGGCCACTCCCCTCAAGCCTCTCACCTCTCTGAACGGATTCAGTTCTGCTGATTTCAGTCCATTTTCTCTCCTTGGAGAGCTTCCTGTTCGTGTTGTCAAGGGAGTCGAATGCAATCCACTCAGCCTAAGTGCTCAGCCATCACCTGTTGGGTTTGACAACCTGTAGGCTGGGTCTTCCCTGATGACTTGCTCTGAGCGACTTGGGGAACTCCCCCGCCACATTGACGGACCCCATTTCATCTGCTGTCTCCTTCCTGTGAATAGCGATTAAAAAGACGATCCCCTCTGATTGATAGTGTTGAGACTGTGTATAGAGCTTATCGAGCTCTTCATAACTCATCCAGAGTGACGCATTCTTACTTGAATAAGGAGACATTCATGGAGGGGGGGGGTGGGGCAACTTGTAAAACAAATGCCCTCAGCGAAGACAAGAGCAAGCTAGCTAGCTAGCTAGCTAGCTTGCTACCTCCAGATCCCCTCCGTATGAAAGGACTCCTCTGTTGGCTGTGGCCCCAGCGGCCTCCCTTGAGAGAGGCCTCTGACTGGCCGGACCCTCAGCAGACACGGCCTTTCATCTCTCAGAGGAACAGCAGCTGAAAGAGAGGGGGGGGGGGGGGGAGGAGGAGATGGGGGGAGGGGAGGAGATGTAGGGACTGGTCTGATGGTCTGGGAGAGGGATGAGTGGATAAGGGGATGACATTTCAGATGCATGTGATTGACTTAATAAGGGGACATTACTGCACCTGATTTCCTTCTTTCATAGCGGACAAATGTTATGAGTGTTCAATTCCAAAATTAATTGGTTGTGTAGACAGAAGTTTCAAGAACTGTCCCCAACTGCAAATATTTCCTCCGCATTTTTTCTTCCTCCCCCTCACACACACACACACACACACACAAACGCGTCTGCACAAAAATGGTCAGTTAAAGCATAATTATAAAAGGTGGAGGCAATTAGTGTGTATAAAGAGTACAAGGCCATTAATCAAACAGAGTAGTGATTTCAGAAGCAAAACACTCCATTCTCTCCCATAATTCATCTAGTTTGTGCCAAAGGCTGCAGTTCTTTATTACCCTCCCTCACAGAGAGCAGTCAGCTTTAATGGCTTTAGACAAAAACCTTATAAATATGTAATGTAGAGCACAGTAGATTAAATTTCCTTATGGAATGCTGCCTAAAGTATCCTGCGTTTTCATTTTAAATGGCACTAAATGCCCCAAGGCAATTTTTTTTTTTTTTTTAAGTCTGATGCTGTAATAATGACATTGGCATGGTTTTCTTAGCCAGGCAACCCTTTACCTGAGCATAAATGAGAAATTCCTCTGAGAAGGCTGAGGAGATGGTAATGTAGTACATTACTTGGCTGGCAACCATTGGTAAGGGCTTTTCAGTCATCAGATCAGGAACCAAACACACTATCCACAGTCATAGCACGGTCCAACCACTATTGGGAGCTGTAATAAACGTATGTGGCATTAAGAGCCTCACAATGAAAACAGCAACGTGATTCAATTAAAGTAGCCCTAGTTGCCGTAGGAGAAGCTGGAAATCCAATCCTTGTCTGGGTCTAATAGATCTCTGTAACTGTCTCTCATCGTGTCTGGTAACGCGGTCTTCTCTCTCCTCCTGGGCTGTGTTCAGACGGTGGACATCCACAAAGAGAAGGTGGCCCGGCGGGAGATCGGGATCCTGACGACCAATAAGAACACGGCGCGGACCCACAAGATCATCGCGCCGGCCAACATGGAGCGTCCCGTGAGGTACATCAGGAAACCCATCGACTACAACGTCCTGGACGATGTGGGCCACGGGGTCAAGGTGAGGGCCGTCTGTCTCAGTCTCTCTCTTTCTTTGTCTGACTCATCCCCCCCCCCCTCACATTTATCTCTCCCCCTCTCTTACTTCTCCTTCCTCCTTGCCTCTCTCTCTCTTACAGTGGAACATCTGAAGGGGTGCCCTGTGGTGTGTTCTGTATTCTCTCCCATACCCCTCCTTCACATTCTCCCCGGTCAGTCATTCGTTGGGCAGGTTTAGATGGATCTCCCCCCCCCCCTCTTCCTCCGCTTCTGTCTGTCTCACGTGTTCGTCTTTGCGTGCACCTGGCTGGCCCTGCAGCCTGACAATCCAGTGTGGGTGATTGACAAGAATGATTACACTGTTGGATAGGTTTCTATGTGCCATTCTAGGAGCATTGTGAAGGATGTGCAGGGTGAGCTCTGATGAATTTATGAGATGTTCAGAAAGCACTTTAGACCTCCCCCCCCCCCATCTCCCTTCATAATCGTGTTCTCGCACGTCCGATTTCAAACGGGTAAGTCTCTGAGAGCTTTTAGTGCTTGAGCAACATCTGTCATAACCCATTATACTTACAACCCTTTCTTTCCAAGTTCTGAAAGGTATACTGACTACTGTGCAGGCCTACACACTGCTGTGTTCTCAATGGTCGACATTCAGCTCTACTTTAGGGGTCAGAGGTGGTCGCCATGACAGCGGGTCTAATGACATAACAACCCTCGTTGGTTGATCCATTCAGAGATGTCCACCTCTCTCTAGAGCCCCCATTAATCAGCCAATCAATGGCTGCTGTCAGGCAGATTAGATTAGCAGCCACCATTGTCTTCCAGTAGAACCGATGTGCCGTGATAGGACGGGATAAAAGCCATGCTGCCCGTTTCAATTTCCCAGGCCTGAAATCACACAGGACCCACATGTCGCATTGAAAGGGCGTGTGACCTAGTGTGGCCTGAAAAGGTTTTAAACGAGGTTGATATCGATCATAACCGTCCATGTCCGTAATGTCCTTATTGAGATGAGAAGAGATGTTGCGGTCTATTATGTCTTGATACCGCCTGTCGTCGGTCACGTCTGTCACTTCAAGCCCCGCGGGGACAGCAATAGATCTGATATTTAGGAATACAGGAACATGCTTAATGGTCATACTTCTTTTACCCACATATCCCTTTTTGGAGGTATAGTCTTGATAGATGTGTTCTAACCCTGTATGTCCATGATAATGAGGGACAGGGGGAGGGAAACTGTAGATGTGGTGAATGAAAGGAACGGGAACACACACACATGTCTGTGTGTCAAAGCCTGGAGCTCTAATCAATATTTAGCGTCAATACCAAGCTTTAATTCATCTGACGTCTACAGTAACTGATGGGAAAGCTGACAGCTATTGGGCCCTGTAGAATATCCAGCCCCGGTTTACTAACCGGACGTGGGTCGATTCTAAAATGCCAGTTTAACACACACACACACACACACTTGAATGGACATTAGTTGCAGCTTCCCTATTGACATGCTATGAGATATTCTGCACCAAGGCACCAGGTGCAGAGAGAGAAGAGAGGGGGGACAGGAGAGGTTGAACTCCTAATGAGATTCAGAGCCTGGTGACTTTATATTGACGGTGTAAGCTGCCATATAAACTGAGTCATCTGACTGCAGGATTAGAGGGTGCTCTCTCATCTGTTTCTGTATGTCTCTCTCTCTCCACCCACCAACTGACGGGGTGTTTTTCACCGTTATTGAAAAAAATGAGATTTATCAGCTGACTGATAATCTAGTCAAGCGCTGTCAGGAATGCAGGGGCCGTGTCAGATGTTGTTTTGGAGTTGACGTCGCTGCCACGTTGCTTCAGTTGCGGAAGCTACTCAGAACGAGCGGTCTGACACACGAGGAGTTCAGATGGTCTCAGAGATGGATGTGCGCTAAGTAGCAGGTAAAAAAAAAAAAAAAAAAAAAAAAAACCTGCTCAAGATAAATTAATAAAAAAGGTTGTGTTCTTGCAAATAATTGACTGAAACAGCTAAAGGATAGGAATTGTTGTTGCGTTTGAGGTCTGAAGTGCGCAGGATTGTGCTTTGGCCTGGGATGAAGGTGACTGGACGTGTTGGTTATCTGATGACCCTGTTGGTTTCCTCCCGGAGTCCTGAAGTCAGCACATCTCTGTATAATCTCTGGCCTGTGGCCCACCTCACTGCTGCCATCTTTACAGGCCAGAACATCTAGAGAGACCCATCTGATCCTACTGATCTAAAGATCTCCTGCAGATCTGCTGGGATCAACAGGCAGTGAATTGAGGCTGTAAAGATTGATAGATGTGTGAGGATGCTTTTACCGAGTGTCCGAGCGAAGCCTGACGCCCTAAACCCAGAAGTTGTAGAAGAGGGGCGTCATCATCATTAACTGACCTATATGTCTGAAATCATCCAAAACATTTATTATCCATGCCACCATTACAATCCCTGACTGTTATAACCCCCGTTCCTGATATCGCGACTGAACAACCCCCAACGGCCATTTTGTGTCAGCGTAGCAGCACGGCGTGGCTGCCCAGGGCTGGCTGTGCTCTGGGCCCTCCTCCGCTCTGCTGGATGTGGTCTCCTGTCCTGTGGCTGATGTGATGGCCGAAGCACGGCCCTCTGGGAACCTGAATTATTGACGAGGCCCTTGACTCGGTGCTTGATTCGGAATTAACTGCACAACTCTCCCGGCTCCTCCTCGGACCCACTCTCCAGCTCCCAAGCACAATCAAATGTTTAATTTGATTTATCATTATCCAATCATAAAATCAACGGGAGAGTAAAATGACATGAGACATTTCGGTTGTTTATTAGCCTTTATTTAACACTGGCCGATACAATCGAAGAGAGGTTGTTTTGTTTGTCATTCTCAGAAGAGGTGTTGCAATACCGGTTTGAGTTGACAATGGGCCTGTGGAGGGCTGTGGGCCGGGTGGCTGGCCGGTGTTTGGGCGTGGCGGAGAGATAAAAATCAGACAGGTGCAGAAAAACAAGCCGGTGACCCTCCGTGTTCTCCTGGGGTGGATCACACCTAACCGCCGCACTGCCCCGGCTCTTTCGAAATGTTTACTCTGTGTAAATACCCTGCTGAATGGTCCTCCCCTGTACTTCTGAACTGTTAAGACAGCGATTTTGACATGCCTGTTCTCTCTTTCTCTTTTTTTTTTTTTCCCTCCCTCCTTACGCCCATGTTAAGTGGCTAAAAGCCAAGGTAAGTCCTGTTTGTCATGTGACCCGCCCTGTCATAGTCTATTATTGATAGGCTGCTTCTTCAGCCCTCCCCCCGTATTCCCAGAAAACCCCCTGTTTAGTTGGTTGTTGTAGTCTTTGTTGTTACCATAGTAACCTGTAGTCCCTTTAGACTTATCAAAACTCATACGTCGTTCATAGTCCTCTGTAACACCCTCTATCATGAATGAATAAGTTAACCATTACAGCCCCTGTCGACCAGTCTTCCCTGTGAAGATCTTCTCAGCTGGGTGGGTTTCCCCGTCACAACATGCCCGCTGATGGATTTAGAATATTTATAGCCCTTGTTTAAAACGAAAAGTGTAAATATTTAACTGCCGCCTTGCCTTGGCCTAGTGTGCTTGATTGGTTGCGTGCTCGGCAATACAAAAAGAGAACAAATACACTCTTATCTCAGAACCTTCATGAAGTTCCAGCCACCCCCGTCTGATGATGCAAGAGCTGCAGTCTCCTGGCTTGAGCAGATCAACAATGGGTGTTGTAACCAGGGCCGAGTCACATCTGGGAAACCCATTACAGCACTCTAACCACACAACACCTTCTGATCTGACAAGCCGCCTCACTGCCTTTCTGTCCCCCCCCCCCCAGCAGCAGCAGCACGGGAACAACCAGTCAATCAGGGGAGGAGGAGGAGGAGGGACGTTATCACGGACCAATCCGCCCACGCAGAAGCCTCCGAGCCCGCCCATGTCGGGGCGTGGTACGCTTGGGTAAGGAGGCATCTGGTCCCAGTGCGGTAGACGATGTGTGCCACATCTGCACGTCCCTGGAGGCGTGCAGATGTGGGCGCCCTGGTAGCTCCCCGGATAAGTGCGCATAGCATGCAGGCTGAGGCCCTACTGCAGCGGCCTGGGTTCGATTCCAGCCTTGGCCACTTTCTGCATGTCTCTTCCCCCCCTCTCTCTCACTCTCTCACCCTCTCTCTCTCTCTCTCTCTCTCTATCTCTCTCTCTCTCCCTCTTTCTCTCTCGCATTCTCTCCCTCTCGTTGTCTCTCTCACTCTCTCACTCTACGTTTCCTGTCACACTCCACTTAAAACACTGTCCAATAAAGCGTGACAAATGCCTCCAAATATTGTGTGTGAATGTACAGACTTGTTCCTTCTTTTGGGATGCACGGTTGCAGCGGCTCCTCTCTCTGCACCAGCAGGCTGAGCTGAGCATCATTCCGGTGCCGACGCCGACACGGCTGAGACAGTAATCACACAGTGATACCGGCTTTAGCTCGGCTGCACTCGTTTTTCAGCCCTTCGCGCAAATCTCATCAGTTTGGAAAACCACCCAGCAGGATGAATTGATAGGATTTGGAACGCTCGCTGGCAGACGGGCTGTTTGAGCTTCGTTAAATTACATACCCCTGCTGTAGCTCAACCCACGTTCATGGATTGGGTGGGAGTTGATTCAACTATTAATTTCGCTTTTGTACCCACTAACTATCCATTTCGTGTCGTATCCCCTTGTTAACTCCCCGTTTAGTGTTGTATCCCCTTGTCGAGCCCTAATCTCTTTTGTGTCTGTCTCTCGTGATAGCCGCAGCACGCCGTATAAGACCCTGGAGCCGGTGAAGCCGCCCACGGTGCCCAACGACTACATGACGAGCCCGGCCCGCCTGGGCAGCCAGCACAGCCCGGGACGCACCGCCTCTCTCAACCAGAGACAGAGGACCCACAGGTGAGCGGCCCGCCCGCCCCAGAGCTCCCACGCCCTCCGCATGCGCCGTGCCTCACTGGCCCTCCCTCATTCGCCCGCTCACTCAAGTCACTTACACGCCCACTTGCTCGTTCACCCACTCCCTCGCCCACTAACTCACCCGATCCCTCCCCTCGCCCACCCACTCGTTCACCTACTCATTCTCTCCCTCCCTCACTCTCTCCCTCACTCATTCACTCTCACGGCTGAGCGCATGCATACGTCTGCAGGTGGCGAAACGTTGCTTTGTGTCCTCACACCACCTGTAAACTGAGTTTCCCTCCCTGTTCTGTTAAAGTAATCAT
Source organism: Osmerus eperlanus (assembly GCF_963692335.1). Lineage (NCBI taxonomy): Eukaryota > Metazoa > Chordata > Actinopteri > Osmeriformes > Osmeridae > Osmerus > Osmerus eperlanus. The sequence continues at coordinate 7,555,660 of NC_085032.1, read as the reverse complement.
AAAAAAAGAAAGAATTTTTTTTTGCTTGAGACTGAAGCTATAAATATCCTCCCGTTTCCAGTGTCTCTGCTGTCTTCACTTCAGCAGCTTGAGGTGCTTCCTCTCCCTGCTCCCTGTTCTTCTGTAGTTACCACATACAGCGGGCGCAGCTGGGAAGGGTTCACATTCACAACTACTTACCTGAGCATTTGGAAATTCTGTAAGGACGTGTGTGTGGCGCCACACCCCTGCCACCATGCCTCGGAAAAAGCCTCGGTCACAAAACACGGAAGCCTGACGGGGAGAGCTGCCGTCGTGCAGTCAGTCAGGACTGATTGAAGTGGTCTCGTTAGCCAAAGAGGCTGTCATGTCTCCCGCTCCAGAAATGCCACCCTCCCTTTTCATCGCTCTCGCTCTCTTTCTCTCTCTCCCTAATTCGGTCTCTCATAATTCTCATCCCCACTCTAGTATCCTTCATGTTCATTCATCCCTTCCCAGTTCCCTTCCTGGCTTGAGCTTGTCGTCTCTCCCGCCCAGATACGCTGCAGCTCTGCTTGCAGTGGTGGTGCTCTGGTGTGTTTGGTGATCTGGGCTGCGGTGTCTCACAGCGTGGGGCTCCAGGTGTTGGGCTGGTCCCTCAGCTGGATGTGGTTTGTCACAAACCATGACCACGTCACCCAGCGTAGCTGTCAGCGACGCCGCATCACTGTTGGATTAGCGGAACCGTAAACTGGCTCGGATTATCCAGCTCGCACAAGAGCTCTCTCGCACTCGCACTCACTCGTATATCAATATCCCAGTCCCCGATTCCGGAAATCCCTTATGTTATTATGATTTTTTTGTGGTCTCATTGCACGTTGTCAGAGACATTTATTTGAGTTCTCTTTCTCAAATTGGGTTTTGATTCGTTTGTGTCTGTTAGAGGGAGGTGGGGAGTCGTCTTCGTGTGGGCTTTGTGGGTTGTGATCGCATTTGTGAAACTCGATATCTGGAGAGGAGGGTTGTGAGACAGGACGGAGAGACACCACGGGGGGGGGGGGGGGAGGAGGCAGGAAGGAGGCGCAGCCCGGGGCTGCGATGTCCGAGGGAGCAGACGAGGGAGAGCAAGCAGTGCTGGAGGGGAGGGAGGAAGCACCAAGCATGTGAAAGATGGGGAGTGGAGATGACTCCTGAGTCTGGGGGAGGGCAGAACCACAGAGGGATGGAGACTGCCACCACTACAGAGACAGAGATGGGGATTTCTCACGTCAGCGTGGATGGACTGTATCGTGAATCCCTTCTCTGAATCCATTCCTAAGCCCCCCCTCTCACACATGCACACCCATCCTTCCCCCCTCCACACACACACACACACACACACACTTTCCCACCGCCCCTCACACACTCAATACCCCCCCCCCCTACACACACACACACACACACACACACTCTACCATCCTTCCCCCAACATGCACAATATCCCCTCAACACACACACACACTCTCATCTCCCCCACTCAGCAGCGAGCATGGGATAGATGCCTGGCTCAGGGCCCCCCTGCTGTTAGTGCCCCGCCAGCCCCAGGCAAGACTCACACACGTACAGGGAGGGGGGTGCAGCTTGACTGCAAAGGATGATCGGGGGGGGACAGGGGGGGGGGGTGATAGTAGGGAGTGGGATCTGGGCCAGTCCTGGGGAGATTTAAGGGGGGTGGTGCAGTCATTGATCTGAATGCCTGGGAGGTCAAATGCAGGCCGACGATCGACTTAGGCTGGGTTTGACCCACACAGGACATCCCTGCGATGATCTCCCTGTGGTGTTTGAACCGTCACAGACATGTACTGTGCAGGCAGTGGCTTGTGTGCTGTCACAGTGGCACTGTCACACCAGTGCAGTAACTCTGCCTCCCTGTGCTCCCACTGAATGTGTTTGTTGTCACATTCCTCAGTTGCGCTGGATGCGAAAACGTAGCGATGGCGCAATTGTTCGTTTACGCGCTACGAGATGTGAAAAGCGAGTGTAACCAATGGAAGTGGCTTGGAAGGGAAGCCGTTCTTCGGGGTGCAGTTTATTTCTGTGTGAGGGACGCTGGTGCTTCTAGAAGGTTTTTTGTCTCTCTCAATGGGACATGACAGCCCACCTGCAGCTGTGGTGTTCATAGATACTGACACACACAACAAAAAAAATACCCACTCTGCTCTGGTCTCTGCAGGTTGGCCTATATAAAAGGAATATGCCCTCAATAACTCTAATATTTTGCGCTCTCTCTTTCTCCCTCCCCTCTCTCTATCTGACTCTCTGACCTTTTCTTTCTCTGTCTCTCTCCCATCTGTCTCTCCCTCCCCTCTCTCTCCCTCCCCCCCTCTCTCTCCCTCCCCCCCTCTCTCTCTCTCCCTCCCCTCTCTCTCCCTCCCTTTCACTCTCTCTCCCTCCCCTCTCTCTTCCTCCCCCCCTCTCTCTCCCTCCCTTTCACTCTGTCTCTCCCTCCCCTCGCTCTCCCTCCTCTCTCTCCTCCTCTCTGCAGTGGCAGCAGTGGGGGGAGTGGCAGCAGGGAGAACAGCGGGAGCAGCAGTATCGGCATTCCCATCGCCGTGCCTACGCCTTCCATTCCCAACTCTGGACCAGGTGAGCCTTGATTAGAGACAGCTCCTCAACGGGCCTCGCCTTTCAGATTCACATGATGGGAATTCTATGGGTACCAACCCCCCTACACACACACACACACACACAAATATTATTATGAATATTTTTTTGATATCGCCAATAACAATTTTGAACGAGTGGGTCCAATTAAAGGCCGTGTTAATGGAGCTGGTGGAGAGAAGAGGAAGAACAAAGGCTGTGTTTACCAGGCTGGGAGGGATTACACTGGCCCTTTGTGCTCATAACAGAACACACACTCTAAATAGGGCAACCTACATTAGGGCCAGCGCTGTGGCGGGAAGGGGGGGGGGAAAAGACACACTTTTTAAATGTATCATACAATGCATGTCGATGTTCCGCAATGAAATTCAAACGAGATGGATTTATTTTCAGAGTTTTGCATTATGCATTGGTGTTTGGTGAGCTGTAGAATAGTGGTCTTCTGTGTTCAGCTCCGGGCTACATCATAGCTGCAGCACAGCTAGCTAGAGCCCTGTCGGTGAGCCTGTCACCATGGCAACGTTCACCGTGCGCGCGTGTATTCTCATGAGGTTGACTTCTGTCTGACTTGCTCTTATTCCCAGTTGGAGGTAGTCGTGCCGTTTCGAAGCCGTTTCAGTTGAAAACCTGCCGTTTTATCAGGCTACGCCACCAACACGTGTGTGTGAACTCTTGACCCCAAAACATCCACTAACGGCTGTGCCCGGCCTGTTTCAGTCCCGCCCATGTCTTCTCCTCCTGGGGCACCTCCCCCAGCCCCTCCACCTCCTCCTCCAGCCCCTCCCCTGCCAGGGCTGGGGACTACAGAGGCAGCTCCGGTCGTAGGTGAGACCCCCCTCCCCCGACCCGCCCACCAGACCAGTCGGCCATCTCTCTCTGCACTGGGGCTCAGCTGGACTATCCTCTACTGCCAAGCTTGCTTTTCACAATGGTGGCGCAGGGAAGAGTGTGTTGGCGCTCTCGCGCGCGTGTGTTCGGGAGTGTGTTTGTGTCCGAATTTGCTTCTGGTGGTGGTGCTTTTGCCCGTTCTAAATGTGCTGGTGCGCTGGAGGTGTGCTCGGTAGCACTGGGGTCCCGGTTCCTTCTCCACGCCATCCAATCAGTCCACGCTGGTCTCCTCAACATGTTGAGACGCTGTCTGTTTTGTCCGCATCTACATCAGTGAATGGGAACGCGTGCTTGTCAGTAAGGATGCCAACATCCGTTTGTGTCTCAATGTTCGACTTTACAGATGGAAACATTTCTTTTTTTCTTTTTTTTCTTCAACACGATGTTCCATCTGTGCGCACGATGATGTTGTTTACTCTGCTGGCTCCTGTGTTTACGCCTGTGATCCTGTGGGTAAGACGTTGCTCTGGTTCCACCCTCCAGCGTCTGAGATCTGAACCCCCCCCCCCCCCCCCCCAAGAGAGCTGCTGTTATCTACCTCCATAAACAGGAAATGCCAGAGTAGAGAGAGGGGCCCACTGCTCTGGCATAACGTTCAGCATCCTACCATCCCCGGGTGCACACACCCTCACCATCACAACCAATCCCCAAACACGGTTTTTCATCAGCGAGTGTAACCCCCCCACCCCCAACCCCGAGCGGCCCAGGGTCTAACTCTAGCCTGTGTCTCTTCCTTGTCCACCAATCAGGACTTACTACCATTCCTCAAATCTGGATGTTCTTTTGATCTCTTGTCAATTACAAAATGGTCTTATTAACTTGCCTTGTCGCTTTCAGCTGTATACATGGATTCATCTCTGTCGTTGGATCTGTCTTGTCCCTCAATCTCGTGTTTCTCATCTCCTGCTCACAAGCTTTGTTGTTGGTGACTGATACGGCTTCTGTTGTTTTATTTGTGAAGGGTTCCGATGAATTCTTGGGGTCTGTACTAACTTCTCTAACCCATCCCTCCTTTCTTCTATCCCTCCTCTCCTTCACTGATTCCTCCCCTCCTCTCCCTCCTCCCCTCCTCTCCCTCCTCCCCTCCTCTCCCTGGTGTTTCTAGCGGTGGCCCCTGGGCCAGGTCTGGGTCCCATCCCCATGTCCCAGTTCGGCACCATCTCGCGGCAGATCTCGCGGCACAACTCCACCACCTCCTCCGTTTCCATGGTCTCAGCCACGGGCACCTATCGCCGGGCTCCGTCAGTCACCTCCCAGTTCTCCCTGCAGCAGCAACAGCAGTTACAGCAGCAGCAGTTGTTACAGCAACAACAACTACAGCTACAGCAGCAGCAGCAGCAACTACAGCAGCAACAGCAGCCTCATATGAATGGGGGTACCCTGGCCTACACCCAGAACTCAAGTAAGACACCGGCATGTTGACGTGTGTACCCCCCCCACACACACACACACACACACCCACCGCCACTACCCTTCTGTTTGTAGATGACCATGACCGTTAGCGACCACTGGCTAGGTCCGAGAGGGCCGCTGAACACAGAAGCTTATCTCTCCGGTGACTCCAGTCACACCCAAACATTAACTTCCTGCTTCCTGCAGGGGGTCAGATGGCTGAGCGGTTAGGGAGTCGGGCTATTAATCAGAAGGTTGTTGGTTTGATTCCACGGCTATGCAAAATGACGTTGTGTCCTTGGGCAAGGCACTTCACCCTACTTGCCTCAGGGGAATGTCCCTGTACTTACTGTAAGTCGCTCTGGGTAAGAGCGTCTGCTAAATGACTAAATGTAAATGCTCAGTTTGGAAAAAATGTCCGTCTACATTAACATGACATCCACATAGACGTTATCTTCATGCCAACATTGGGAGTTTTTTTTTCTGTGTGTGAAAAGGCACAGTCATCTGTTCCTGAAGGTCAAGTTGGGCTTCTGATATTGACTTCCTCCCTCCTGAAAGTGCAGGTTAAGGATTTTTCTCCACTGGCTCGAACGTCTTTAGCATCGACGCAGAACGTCTTGTCCTTGCTTGCTCTCTGGATGCAAAGCAGCCAATCGATATCCGCAGAACAAGCAGACGCAACTTTTGAAGAACCGGGTCTGAGCTCCTGTACTTGCCTTGGTCTTTAAAATGATCCTCCTCTGCTATCAAACGCAGTATCCAGCATCTATAAGGTGACTCCCAGCTCAAGGTGCTCACTGTTTAAGCCCTGGGCCTATTTTTGGTTCAGTCCTGCTCCCCCCTCAGCCCCAGAGGAGGAGTCAAGCTGTCTGTCGGAGAGGACGTTTCAGCTGGAAAGGAGAGGAAATCTGAACCTCCGGCAACGCGTGTTGTTTTGAATAAGGGTTCACCCACTCTGGCCCGCTTCCACTGCACCACTGTGATGGGAAACGGTGCTGTGGCCTATCAACAGGCCTCAAGACTAAACGATCTGTTTTACAGTACGCTTGCGTAACGCAGGGAAGGGGAAGAACCCATAACTGAATAACTAGAATAACTGGCGAACCCAGGGTTGACAAGGGTGATTTATTGAAATATGTTTTGGGGCTTTTTTCAGCTTTATTGATGGGACAGTTGGAGAGAGACAGGAAAGTAGGGAGAGGAAAGGGGGGAGGGGAGGAAATGGCATCAGTTGGATTCAAACCCAGCATTAGCCTTAATGCTACGTGCTTTTACCGCGGGGCCCCTGTAGCTGGTGTTAAACACTGACCCTGCCCTCCAATCCACCACATGGATTTAAGAGCATAGGATTAGTGCCTGGACATGTTTTAACCAGCCACTGTGCTTTTAATGTGTCAGAGGACACAGATGCACACTTGAGGTCACCTGACAGGAAATGGGAAGAACGCCACCGGAGGAATAATGTGTTGAGCCCCCTACAGGCTGGATGCTGTCATTCCAGTCGTCTCGATCAGCTTGCCACCAGATGCAGGAAACGCCCGAGCAACAACAATCAGCCCTAATCCTCATTTGATCCTTCAGACCACCAGATACCATGATATAGCTCGACTTTGACCCCGATAACACTTCACGTCAAGCTCACTGTCTGCTTTTAGCCACCGTCAGCCACACTGATCGTACTGGCGTAGAACTGCACAAGTCCACAAAACTAACCGTACACGGTGTATCTCCCTGTGTGTGTTTCTTAATGCTGTGTGTAGACTGGGGTGGGCGCCGCCTTGCTGTCACTTCCTGTTTCGTGATCTGGGTGACTGATCTCTGCTTCTCTCCACCTTCTCTCTCTCTTTTCTTTTTCCATGCACCTGTGTGTGTGTGTGTGTGTGTGTGTGTGTGTGTGTGCGGGCTCCAGTGTCTATCGCTCCCCCGCCACCTCCCATGCCTCAGCTCACTCCCCAGATTCCTCTCACAGGCTTTGTGGCCCGGGTGCAGGAGAACAGTAAGTCCAGCAGCCACACCCCCCCCCTCGCGTAGACCCACCTTCACCCCCCCCCCCCCCCCCTCGCAAGCCACTCTGCATGCTTAGTTTTACCGTCCGCGTGTGTCTGTCTTGTGTCTAGTCTAGAATATCGCCATCAACTCCTGCATCAACGACACGTGTCCAGACTCATGCCTTATGCCATTGACCACCACAGCTTCCTCTAGTTTTCTGAAAGGAACACAGTGGATACTGTATTCCTGAATGGAGTTGGGCAGTTGAAATGAATGCCGTTGGTTTGTGTGTTTTGCGTTTAGTTTTTAGTTTTTTAATGCAACACAAAATAAGCTGACACTGCTGTCCCCTGACAGATTGATGTCATGAGCCATTGGCAGAACTGCAAGGGCACTCCTTTATACTGTTATTTCTCAGAAACAAAAAAAGTTGGTTGTTTCCAATCAAATTAATTGCGTGAATGGACTGTTCAAGGCAATGGCAATAAGGCATTATCTCAGACACTACCCCTTACTCTATCCTACATTATTTCTGAGGCTGTTTCACGCTTGACTTTGAGAAAGTCTGTTAATCTTTAATTTAAAATACATCAAAGGGAGTCAGGTGGCTGAGTGGTTAGGGAATCGGGCTGGTAATCAGAAGGTTGCCGGTTCGATTCCTGGCCATGACGTTGTGTCCTTGGGCAAGGCACTTCACCCTACTTGCCTCGGGGGAATGTCCCTGTACTTACTGTAAATCGCTCTGGATAAGAGTGTCTGCTAAATGACTAAATGTAAAATGTAATATCGAAGACCAATGCTGCACACCATACAGCAGATACACTTGTGTTGACAGTGCAGTTTTGTTGATGTGGAGCGTGTCTTTAAGAAGAGCATGACCATTGATGTTCTTATACCACAGTGCACCCTGCTGCCCTCTACTGACAACAGTTCAAAATCAAAGGTCTTGTGAACATGGGCTATATATTGTGGATCTTCAACCATTGTTGACATGGATATGAATAATTTCCACTGCCCTCATGAAAATTTGATGTGAAAGTCTGTCCGTTTTTTCAATTCCAAATGATTGAGAACGGTAGCTTATCCAATACCAACAATCCTGCCTGTCCTTCTCATGCAAACTGACGTTAATAATGCATGACGCTATACATGAAATTGGGACACGTCGTAATCCCGAGAGAAGCAAATGGAAATGGAAAACAAAACACTTCTTCTCCAATCTCACAGCGTGCATGAGGACACACTCTGTTGTATCCCAGATCCCCAGAGAAGGATCTTCAGCTCGATCCTAACCAGTGAGCCAGAGAAACCCAGAACACTGCATGCCAACAAATGTATTGTTCGTTTACATCTCCAAACCATCCCTCTCAGTCCTTGGTGCCACATGCCACGCCCACAATTGCTCTGCATGGACCCTTTTAACCCGTCTCTCCACACACTATGGGTTTGGTTGCATGCACAGCCCACATGCTGTCGAGTTTGAGCCTGGACACAGAACATTCAGGCGCTCACGGCACACGGACGGCCCTCCGCTCAGTCTCTCTGCTAACCGTCTTTCTCTCCCCCCTCCCCCCCTCCCCCCCCTGTCTCCCCCTCTCCGTGACCAAGCAGTCGCCGACACCCCCACTCCCCCTCCGCCTCCCCCCCCGGATGACCTGCCCCTGTTTGACGAGGCTCCGCCCCCCCCGCCGCCGCCGCCGCCGCCCCCGGTGGACTACGAGGAGGAAGAGGCGGCGATGGTGCACTACAACGACCCCTACGCCGACGGGGACCCCAGCTGGGCCCCCAAGACCTACATGGAGAAAGGTAGCCCTCTCCCCTATCACACCACCAGTCTACTGGCAAGTCAGGTGTCGACTGCATTTTGTGACGATTAGATTCTAATGAGGGTATCGACCCTCTCTGATGCTTCGAACTGCCAGTCCGTCTGTGCCCTGTGACTAATCTTCTCCCCTGGTTGGTCTCGCCCCTAGTGGTGGCCATCTACGATTACTGCCAGGATAAGGACGACGAGCTGTCCTTCATGGAGGGAGCCATCATCTACATCATCAAAAAAAACGACGACGGCTGGTTCGAGGGGATCTGCAACGGAGTCACCGGCCTGTTCCCTGGCAACTATGTTGAGTCGATCATGCACTATGCCGACTGAAGGGACCCTACCACAGTATATTTATTCAGGCATATCTTTCGAGACCAATAAAACAGACCTACAAAGTACAGACAAGTGATTTCGTTTATGACAGAATTACAGAATGTTTTTACCCCCCCCCCCCCTTTACTGTGGAAATGCATTTAAAACAAATAAATATATCTACTTTGTGTGTGATACGGGTGGGTCTGGGACATTATAAAATAAACAACGTTGCTAATATGATCAGACTGCAAAATGCTCTTCTAGTTTGTAGTCCCCAAAGAGGGTGACACTAGCTGAAGGAAGTACATCCAGACTCCCATATTGTCCACATATGCAATTGTTTGTTTTACTTTCCCGTTAATTATTCAATGAGAGTATTATGCTACACAGAACAAATGTTTTTCCCCCAGATGTGATACGATGCATATGCCGGCTCTGAGCATATCATTCAGTGAGGGTCATTATTGACAATTGTACAGTATATAATGTGCTCTACAGCCTATTGGATGTCTGTAGTTTTAAATTCAGACTCTCAATCACTGTATCTTACCCAGTCTGAATACCACACACACATCAGTCAAATATGTCCCCCCAACAGAAGGGTTTTAATCAAGGTTTTACCATATGGTGCCATTTCATAATCAAGACTGATCGATTTTGAAGTTTGAAGCTGTTTGAATAGCAGCATTTCTTTCTTTTTTTACCCAACCGGTTATACTTAACATTCAGTCTTGGTGTAAAGCATGCATACAAAATTCGGAGAAATGTGTATAATCTTTGTTTTATGCCATTATAATTATGTTATGTATATGCAATTTAGGTTTTATTATATTGTTGAATCACTGACTTGTTGAGACTTAAACAATGTTTATGGTCTGTACTTAAACATTTAATATTAAGTGTACAAGATGATTTCTTACATCTGACAATATTTCAGGTCAAGTAGTCATTCTGATCCAGAGTATAAAAGTCTCAACTTGTGAACATCTCCCGTTTCTCATCATTGTGTGTGTAAAACACAGTTTAGGGAACATGTCAACATTAATAAAGTCTTACTAATCTGAACAAAATGGAATATCTGTAGATAGCCTACAGTTTTTTTGTATGCTATTAAGTATCTAATGTTAACAATCAATAATGGATATGATAGATGTAAATTTTAGTGTTTCTGGGCTCAATTCTCAAACTGTTTTGTTGTTTTGTGCATAAACGCTCTGCCGGTTTTACAGTTCAGTGCTATAAAGGAGACCGATCTGACAACGTATACCTCCTTCACATCCCGAAAAGCAAGAATGAACAAATGTATACTGTAGCTCTTCCTGTTTCTCAACTGTCATCATTTGAATCTGGTTTGATAACTCAGGTCTGGAAACCATCTTGATGCCAAGTGGCTTCCTTCCTTATTGACCCAGAATGATTCCTCTCACTTTGTCTATACTCTTCATAGCTCTAGTGATAGTATACCTGTGTTTTACCAATCTGACTATCGATTAATGGCTTTTTAGGTTGGTGTTTTAATTTTTTTCATGTGAGGTTAGAATGGAACCTTACGCTAGAGTAATCAGTTTCCTCATTCCTGATAGTCTTTCCTGAATGGACTCATGCGACACAGGATTAACTGCGCTCATCAATGTTGACCTTTTTCAGGATATTGCTGCCAATGCCTTGAAACTTCTGTCTGTGTGCTTTGTTATATCAAAGGTATAGAAGTGTTCCTGCTCAGTTTCACGGGTGAAAATATTTAATACTCGTCTTTCTCTCTGCCCTTAATTTGTATATATATGTTAATTGAACAAATTAATGTACAGTCTTTTATAATAAACCATTCTATGAATAATGTGGCGTGGTCCATGCACATTAAAAGACAGGGTAAGGCTTGACTTAAAAAATACTTTTTTTTATTTATTTGAGTATTTGCTCATTTGTGGATGTTAAGGCCTTGGTTGTTAATGAGCACCATGACATTTGGCCTATATGGTGAGGACGGCTCATGTATAATAACAACGCAGATCCATCAAACACCTAGACGACAACAACGATACTCTGTGTTCCAACTCATTTGGAATTACAATGATTCTGCAGTGCCTAGCCTGCCCCAAACCTAGCCTGTAATAAAATCTGCCCTCATTGAGAGAAGTGCGCTAGATTGAGGTACAGACCATTGCCTCTTTGTTTTACAGTACTGTATACAGTGATCATAACAATAAAGCAATGTCCCTTCTCCCCCCCCACTCCATGTGCTCCAGTGACAACAGGTTAAACTTCACAGCGGTGTTATAGGATTCATTAAATGATTTAAAAAATCTGGTTTGAGGTGTTAGTGAGGGTAATTGAATCTAATTGAAAATAAGTGGGGCTCCCTTCCTAGATGTGACAATCATGAGAGTCTCCTGGTTATCCTGGAGACAACAGAGTATAAACAGTTGTCAGTGACCCCTGCTGGACAGGATGAGAGAGGGAGACGTGGAGTAGTGTAACGGATCGATCAAAGCTGAATTCAGTTGTGTCGTTTAAACTTTGAATCAAAGATCGCACGATGGTTGTGCAAGACAACCTGCACGCGTGAGTCTTTCAGAAACTGAATTCTTAATTGTTTTACGGAACCGGTGCCCTCATATCCTCCTCTTCCCTAGATCAGCCTTTCTCAACCCTGGTCCTCAGGGTCCCCTGCCCTGCATGTTCTCGATGTTTCCCTCTTCCGACACACCTGATTCAAATAAACAAGTCGTTAATCACGCCTGACAACATCCCATTCATTTGGACCAGGTGTGTTGGAGCAGGGAAACATCTAAAGCATACAGGACAGTGGGCCCTGAGGACCAGGGCTGAAGACCACTGCTCTGAAGCGCTGTCTCCTCCTGGTGGTGGTGGTGGTGGGGGGCTGCCTTCCCTAGGTAGCTGCCTGAGGTGAAGCCCTGGGCGCAGGGCCTCACTTGTCCCGGGTGAGCACCAGCTCTGTGAGGCGGATGAGGGCGTCTCTCTCTGGGGAGGGCGTCAGCATGCTGACATGGCGGATGGCCTCCTGGCAGTAACGCTGGGCCAGGAAGCTGGTCTGCTCCACCCCGTCACTCTGGAGGGAGGAGATATTTAAAAATATATATATAATATACACACACAGTATATTGGTTCACATTACTCTGCGGTACATTCCAAAGCAGGGTGAATTGCTTCATTTATTTCGACATACTAACCCTGCGATTGTGTCTGTTCTATTTCCCCACTGATATGATGACATACAGTATATGTGTAACTGGCCTCCAGAGTTACAGAAGTCTGCGTGCATCAGAGGCCAGACGGCAGCTCTGCTGGACCCGTACCTGCAGGACGTACTGCCAGGCCCGATCCACGTCTCCACTGGTGCTGAACCTCCTCATGATCATGGCGTGCAGCTCTGGGAACTACAGACACAGACAGGTAAACTAAGTCTCACGTCAGGCACAAGCACATTCTAGCATTTTGTTGTTTGTTCTGTGCGTAAGTCACAAGGATTCCGATTCACAATGGCTTGGGACAGGAAATAGATGCTGGCGAAGTAAATGATCATATGCATGGGATAGGACTGAGCTTATACTGTGAAATAGCAGCATTGTTCCTTATCTTCTTCACAGTTCTGAAGCATAGACTAGCTCCTGGAAGAGCATATACACACATACACACACCTGTTGACAAGCAAATAGAACTGGTCCAGTGGCCAAGCCCAGCTTGAGGTCTGTAGCGGAGGGCTTTCCTAATTGGCTAGCACTTGATGTGAAGTCCAGCACATCATCCACCAACTACGAAACAGAGAGATCATGCGAGAAGCTTGATACGGGAAATATTGTCCAATGATTACAAGTGTATTACACATCTGACTACGTATGTGGGTGTGCAGGCAAGACACGGAATTCCGGAACCCTTGTACCTGAAATGCGATTCCAACGTTGCGACCATACTGGAAGGCTATTTCATGGATTTCGGGATCAGAGTTCACCAGAATGGATACCTTGAACAGAGTAGAACAAAACAGAATGTCAACACACACCAGGGGGGTTCCGGTTCAAGAAAGTCTGTGACTTTCTCATGTGCTTGTATTCTTGTGGAGATAGAACGTACATACTGCTTTACAGCTGTTTGCGATGAGACTTGCGGTCTTCTTGAAGGTTTTTTCGAGGTAGTGCTTGAATCTCTCGTTCTCGTTTTCCTTGGAGCCTAGCTGCATGAATTCACCTTGGGAGACGGATCGACACAGTGATGTTGAATCAAAAGGCAGCTAATCCTAATGAGCGTAACAGTAGGGTTCTCTCTAGAGCAGTGGTTTTCCAACCCTGGTCCGCAGGGCCCACTGTCCTGTATGTTCTAGATGTTTCCCTGCTCCAACACACCTAACTCAAATGAATGGTCAGCATTAGGCTTCTGCAGAGCGTGATGACAACCGATTTGTTTCGATCAGGTGTGTTGGAGCAAGGAAACATTTGAAACATACGGGACAGTTTGAGGAGCAGGGATGAAGACCACTGATCCAGAGGGGAAAGAGAGCATGGTTACCTCGGACCAGGTCCTCTATAACCTGCGACAGAACAGACACCACGGTGTTGTCTCCTATACGGGCCAGAGCCATGGAGGCTGCAGACAGGATAAAGTCTCCAGCTAATATAGCCTGGGGGCGAACGAGAGAGGGCAAATGAGGTCCATGATACCAAGACTATCCAGACCAGGGGTCTCCAACCAATGTTCCAAGAGAGCTGCCTACATACATAATTCAAAATATTAGCTGGTTGATCAGGAGTGTTGAATCCGGTTGGTTGTAAGGTAGCTCTCCAGGAACAGGGTTGGATGCCTGCTGATCCAGACCTTACAGAAAAGCCTCCCGTCGACACAGACGAATCCCGGGGCCACGCCTACCTTCCTCTCGCCCCACACTTCGTTGATGGTGGTCTTCCCCCGCCGCTTGTCCGAGCCATCGATGACGTCATCGTGGACCAGGCTGGCAGTGTGGATCATCTCTGAGATCATGGCTATCGACCTCTGTCCGGGCAGGAGATCTCTGCACGCCAGGAGACAAGACTGTCACTGTGGCGCCGTAAGGGGGACGATTATCAACTCCATCTCATTTCCTACCAGTCCTGATAAGCGCATTGTTTTATGACAACAGTCATGACTTTTATTGTGCTGGCAAAGACCTTGTGCTCTGCTGAGCGCTTGGGTGTGTAGGTGTGGTCTTTGAATTGTAGGCCCTACTTGTATCGATGTAGACATTACTTTCAATGTGGTCATATGTCATCACTGAGAATTAGATAACCCAATGTGCCCTAGACAACCCTAGACAGTGAGAATTAGATAGAGATAGCCCAACTGTACAGTGAGAGCTAGTCCAGGACAGCTAGACCAACACTGAAGTCTTACCCGTCCTTGTGGCTATGGATGTTGCATGCCCGAGCCATTAGCACTACTATCATGGGTCTGAAGGCCTTGCCCTTCCCGTCGAAGTAGTAATCACACAGGGACCTAAGCTCTGATTTAGACACAAAGAGCTCCTGAGACACACAGGAAAAATGATGGATATATTTATTCTTGTGGATTGATTTGAAAGGTTTTCACTTTTGTAATATGTATACTGTTATGGCCCAAAGCAGACAGTACCTTCTTGATGTCGTCGTACAAATGTTTCAAGTCTTTTTGGGCTAGTGTGAATGGATCCTTTAGCTTAGCATCACTGTGTATTCTCTGACAGCAGTGAAGGTTTGGTGTGGGGTACAGCAGTCTTGACTTGTGCCTGGAAAAAGACAATCATACAAGCTTAATGTAAGGAAAATGTCAACATATTCACCAACACTGTACAAACAAAATATAGCCTTTAAAAAGGGACTTTTACCTTGTCAAAGCTGAATTGATTTGATGATTCATGTAAACAGGCCTGGTTGTTGAACTACCCTAAAATAAATCAACGTATCATGTCACAAATAAATGTACTTGTTGAACAAGAACAATCTTTGTTGGTCTGATTATAGGGAAACACTTGACAACTTCTGCTTAATGCAGAATATATATGCATATAGCACTGAGAAAGTTTCACTTGGCCAAATAAATGTGTCACAAGTTATCAGGGCAAATGATGACTGTTTTCTAACTAAGAGCTTTCTGCCAATGATCTACAAGTCAAGGGTGAGGCTTAGTACATGGTTATAGCCAGTAGTGACAAAAACAGTATTGACCTTTACATAGAGAATGCATTACATGCTGGTCACAGCTAGCTAGCTGAACCTGTATGAGAATCTCAAGTCATATGGCTAGCTCAATAGCTATGCAATGTGTACAATGTCATTCATTCAAATCAACGACGTAAAGAAAATGATATTCCGATAACAAAATTGACTTTATAGCAATACAACCATAAACCAAACAATACTTTTTTCGGTATGATCCAGCTAGATAGTCATTGACAACTACATTTTAACCAGCATACTGGTTGACCTTCTTGGCGAGTTTGACAGCACGCCCTACTAGTAAAATCTTAGCAGGTCTTGCTCACGCTACCTCGTTTCCAGACCTAGACAGGGAACATGTTCCTCGGAACGACGAAGCAGAATACGCGGCCGTCAGCCTGTTAGGAATACATATTGTCTCTAGTAAACTTATGCCATAAGAGCTTGAACTCCATCTCCAACAGTGCCTCCACGGAACCGCCATGTTCGACCACACTTATCCATGGACACAGGATAGGTTATAAAAGTGTACCGGAACCGGAAAAACGCAATAATAGTAGATGACGTTTCGACCACCAGGAAGTTAACAACTCAAAAAAGCTGCAAACTTGTTAGCAAGACAAGCAGTCGATTAATCGCTGGTAAATCAGTATTGCAACGCTCTAGTGTTTATAAAGTAATGAATCGTCCAAATATTATGTGATGTATAGAATAGAGTTCAATGCTATTGGTTAGTTTATCTAGGAAATATATCGCTGATGTGCCACCCACCATGCAAGGATCAACTGGTATCTACCAAGCGAGTTAGCCAGCAGTCTTGCATGACAGATAATTCAGCTACAACAAGCAATGACGAGTTAC
This sequence comes from Osmerus eperlanus, assembly GCF_963692335.1. Taxonomy (NCBI): domain Eukaryota; kingdom Metazoa; phylum Chordata; class Actinopteri; order Osmeriformes; family Osmeridae; genus Osmerus; species Osmerus eperlanus. Next base: position 7,539,610 of record NC_085032.1, on the reverse strand, counting down.
ATTGGCATTTTAATCAGCGTCCTCCTGGACCTTGGTGTGGTCAACAACGTCCTTGATACTGAAAGTCTGCATAACTTTTGTGAGAGTGACGATTGCCAAAGTCATGTCAGTGACGTGGAAATATACCCTTATGCTTTCAAACCCAATTTCAACATGAGTTTGACGGAGCGCTTTCATGATATTGACCACTTCAAACTGTCATGTAAAAGACTCATAGGTAAACAAAATAAAACTATAAATTCTTATGTGTCTGGTGGTCGTTACGTAAAACATGCAGTGCATAGCCTAATGAACACCTAGTTTTTCCCCTCATTCCTTGCAGAAGTCTTTCCACTTGATCAGGTGGACGGGAATTTTGTTCGCACCGTGAAAAACTGCATTTTTTCAGAGTCGACCCCAACTCCACTTAAAGGTCCCTTAAAGCTTGCAGCCTTTTCAAAGGTGATGTAACATTTTGTCATCTAGATATAAACTTTACATAAAGTCTCAAAGTGTTAAATTTTGCTATGTCAAATGTGCACTGACATGTCTTGTCTGTGTAGGATGTCATTGAGAACATCTTGGATTTGGACGTCTCTGTGACTCATGCCAAGGATTTCGTACATTACTTTCGTACATTACTTAAACTGTTACCCGGATCTATTCCTCTGGCACACAGATATGGTGGTCACCAGGTACCATTTACACAATTAAACTTCAGGTAGATCTTGTCAAATAATATGTGCTGAATAACCCAGTTTGAAGAACTGCTATGCTTATTTTTTCACAATTTGTCTTTCATTATTTTTCATTTCAACGCATGTAGTTTGGCTACTGGTCTGGTCAATTAGGAGATGGCAGAGCACATTTTATCGGTGAATTTACCAACAGGCAAGTGAAAAATGTTGGCTTTTTGGTGATATTGTTTTGAAATAGTATTGGACAAAGGTGAATATAACATTGAGAATTACATATTGTTTCCCTCAGTAAAGGAGCAACATGGGAACTCCAGTTGAAAGGTTCAGGGAAGACACCATACTCCAGGTAAAACCTCATGGAGCTGTCAAAACACTTTGACCTGGTAGTTGTCTGACTTGATGTTATTTCTCTTCCCAACCTTTGTCCTCTTCCGTCACTCTCTGTGTCCGTGTGTACCTGGTGTTGCAGGTCGGGAGATGGGCGAGCCGTGGTCCGATCCTCGGTCCGGGAGTTCCTGTGCAGCGAGGCCATGCATTTCCTGAAAGTCCCCACCAGCAGGGCTTCCAGGTACAATTACCTGACATGACTATAAGATGCAGTGTCTAAACGCTGGAGAGAAATAACAGTAATTGTCTTACATTTTGATTCTCAGAATACCGCCAACAATAATCTGTTTGTAAATAAGGAGGGGTTCATGGTTAAAGTGATCAGAGAGAAGGCAGAGGTGTATTAATATAATAATAATGTATTAGGTTTTCTCCAAAGCAGCATACAGGGGGATCTGAACCTGCAATCTCTTGATCTGAAATCAAATGTTAAATCACTGAGCTACATCCATCCAATTAGCTGTGTTTACTTGTTCTTGAGAAGCCCTTTAAAGTTTTAATATTCAGATCACTGGAGGGAAGCCCCTAACACATCAGCTGTTTAAACAGGACTGAGATGAACTACCAGATTCTCATTGTCAATGTTGACAGCTTGTCATTTGGATATTATCCTTTTATCAAGAGTCAGTGAACACGTTTTGGGCACTTGATCATCTCACTCATTGAGTAATGGGATGTTACACTTCTTGTTTGTTGATTACCTGATGTCTTTGACATGTAGATGTGAAAGGGGTTTCTTTTGTCTTCCAGCCTTATTGTAAGTCAGGAGCCAGTGTGGAGGGACCAGTTCTATAGTGGGAATGTGAAGACAGAGAGAGGTGGGCTGCATCATGGTCACCAGATGATACATGAGAAGGCTGCTTTTCATGTTGGGAACATGACCTGCTATTTTTCTACTGATTATTTTTCTCCAGGTGCGGTTGTTCTTCGCCTGGCCAAGTCCTGGTTCCGTTTTGGGTCATTGGAAGTTTTGGCTGATGCTGGGGAGCTAGACCTTTTAAGGTAAGACTCTGCCCTGTAAGGTGATCGTGGACAACATACTATAATTATGTAGTGCACTGTGTCTCTTGGGGCTTCATTATTTGACTTTTAAATCGTTTTGCTTCCAGAAAATTACTGGACTTTGTGATTAAGGAGCATTTTTCTACCATCGACTCAAATGATCCAAACAAGTATTTGGTGAGTGATGCAAAAATGCATTTGCCACACTTGTGCACTGTAAAAATAGATTTTAACATACAATCATTATTGTTGACTCATTGACACTGTACATTGAAAGTCAGTGACCTGAACACAAAACAATTCCAGAGCTTCATCTAATTTGCTACAGATTTCTAACTACATATTTTTGTGCCAGGGTTTTTTTTCCAGGGTGGTAACTGAGACAGCTCATTTAATAGCCCAGTGGATGTCTGTTGGCTTTGCACATGGTTAGTACATAAAAAACAACATTTATTTAGTAATGCCATTCTAGATAGTAGCATAGCATGTTTTTTTGTTTTTTTTTATCAGTCTTTTATTTCTGTCACAGGAGTGTGTAACACAGATAACTTCAGTATCCTGTCCATCACCATTGACTATGGACCCTTTGGCTTCATGGAGTCTTACAACTTAAGTATACACCTTTTGGTTATCATCACCTTTATGTCTACCCTGCCTGTATCTTAGTAAATGGAATCTTAAGCTTGATATGAATGTGTAGATTTTGTCCCCAACACATCGGACGACGAGGGGAGGTATGGCATCGGAGCCCAGGCTGATGTGGGGATGTTTAACCTGGAGAGACTGCTTGATGCTCTTCGTCCTGTACTGACTCACAAGCAGCATCAGAGGTACGTACTTACACACACGCACACACATATCTATATACACACTTTCCCACATACATATACAGATTCACACACACACACACTAGTCATCTGGTTTTATAGGGTACTGGTTGGGTTCATTCACATCCTTATTTTCCTTTTGTGTAGGGCCATGGATCTGCTAAAAGACTACCCAGATATTTACCACAGAAGGTATTTTCTTTCTCCTATTTTTCGGCCTGTCTCACGGTTGTGTGTCCGCATGTGCATCTCACTCTGCCTTTCAGTGTTTGTGTATCTGCTCCTCTTTTTAGAGTTTCATTTGAAATGGGCAAAAATAATCTTGACTATGATATGTCTGCATCAGGTTTCATGAACTTTTCAAGGCAAAGTTAGGGTTGCTTGGGGGGGAGGAGAGCGATGGATATCTGATCGCTTTTCTACTGAAGGTGAGTGGTTCATCGATTCGGTTCTTGTTTCCTTGTGCCACTCTAGTGGTCTTTGTCCACTATGATAACTGGCTCGTTTTCCCTATGTGGTTGTGTGTGTCTGTCTCTCCCTCTCTCCTCAGTTGATGGAGGAGACTGGTGCTGACTTTACCATGACGTTTAGGCAGCTAAGCGAAGCCTCGGACACACAGCTACACAGCAGGCTCATCTCACAGGTCGTACACCACACCGCTAGAGGAACATCCACAATACAAATTATATCACTTCATTCAAGAACTTATGCATTAAACACTGCAGTGTTAAGAGTATGTTTATGGATTGTGTGTTGTTGTGTAACCCTGTACCTCCTTTTCTACGTCTTGTTAGGCCATGTGGGCGTTAGACGACCTGGCTTCACACAAGCTGTTCTCTGATTGGCTCAGCCTGTATCTGCTCCGGCTCAGCAGGTAAGCGGTATAACATATACATGTGTAATATACGCTCAGCTAATGACATATATATTACTTAACTGATATCAGTTATATTAATTATCAATTGGTTTGAGCAAGATTTGAACCAGGGGTAATGTGTTTGGTAGTAGACTCAATGGTACACTGAGCCTCAGAGGGTTCCTGCAAAGGTACTTTCTACAAGACAGTCTAATTGCCCTTATGACATTTCGATTCAATATATGCTTACAAAAAAAAATCGAACCGATTTTTGAAATTTGTGAATCGCTAGAAGGCTGAATCGCCCATCCCTAATCATTATTGTTCTTTTTTTAATTTGAGGATCTCCTTGATTTTCTCAGGCAGAAAGGTGATACTGATGTGGACCGTCAACGCAGAATGAAAAGTACATCCCAGTCATTGCATTTATTCTTTTGTGTATGATACACTACAGCAAAATACGTGAAAACTAAGTTGGTGAACATGTATATCATCCACTTTAAGCCAATGCTTATTTTATCAATATTATTATATTCCCGCTTGACTTAAAAAGCTACTCAGTTCTTAAAGTGACATTAAACTTTCCACAGGCGTTAACCCAAGGTACGTGCTGAGGAACTGGATGGCTGAGTCTGCAATACGCAAAGCTGATATGGGTGATTTCTCTGAGGTACGGTGCATGACATTCCTAGTTGTGTATATATCGTTTTCCCCTGAACAATACTTGAAGTTTCCCTTTCTGGCCTCCAGGTGGCAGCGCTGCACCAGACACTGTCACGTCCCTACCTCAAGCAAGACACTGCAGAAGAGGCAGGATATTCTGCAAGGCCACCATTGTGGGCTCGGAAGGTAAAAGTCAGTTGCTCCTCCTGACTCGGATCTGCTCAACAAGAACACTCATAACACAATCATGTTATCATATCATTGTTATCGGGATGTATACCAGGATTTCATTGTTTGGAAGGGTGTAATAAATAATAAAATAAATAAGTAAACAAATATCTTGAACATCTTCTTTGCGCCCATCTCTGTTCTTCCTGTCAGCCATAGTGATATGTGGTAGTAAAAAGTTGAAAGCAGCTGCTCTGAATGACGGATCTGCGTTAAGACAAGTATTGAATTGACTGCACACTTTGAAATGAATATTTATTTAGTCAGCAGTAGATCCAAAAGGAGAATGGGGTTGAATATTTAATCATAAGGATGTCCAACATATCACTGGTTTTAACACATTTTTACAGTATTTACACATATTCCTATCCCATAAATGCATGAAAATAGATACTGTTTGTACAGGTACCAATATTTTGCATATGAAATGTATCTCCCAAGTATTCAATTAAGCAAAAATAGCATTGCCTCTATTAAAAGTCGAATAAAAAGCTTTTGGAGTTTAAATTCAGGTAGACATAATCCACATATACAAGTGTCTAGTTTCAAAATCTATAAAAAAATAATTCAATGAATCCTGTCTTTCTTGCAGGAGTTCCCTGTATGTCTTCGAAAACCTCAAACAAACCTATGTCCTTTTGTTCATAGCTACCCGAGTTCTGAGTTTCACTTGATTCATGCGAACGTTCAAGTGTAACCGTGACCCTCTGTAATGTCAGAAGATGACAACATGGAACCAACACGAGCGTCTTCAAGCTCTGCGTGACACAGTGACACGTTCGAATCAAAGAGCCATCAATGCTTCTACGTGTGGCTCCTGAACATGCCCAGCGATCCCCGACTCCAGGGCTACTGATTGCCGCGTTTCTTCTGCATGGCTTTCATCAGTTCTGACATCATGTCCCCGTCTCCGCCCCCGGCCTGAGGCGTCATCCTCTTGGGGGGAGCGGGGGGCATCTTCCTCACGGCCGTGGTCGGCCGCAGCCCGCTCGGAACTGCGGCGGGGGGGGGAGGAGGAGGGGGTGGGGGAGGCGGGGCTCCTCCCCCAATGAAAGGCTGGGAGGATGGGGGAGAAGGTGGGGGGAGTGGGAACGCGTCAGATGGCGGAGGGGGCAGGAAACAGTCAAACTCAGGGTCGGGCGGCGGGGGCGGGAGGGAGCAGACAGGGGGAGGAGGTGGGAGGAAACCAGTGCCCTGAGCACTGAAGCCTGGGACTGGGGGAGGCGGGGGGAGGAAGTCTGGAGGGGCCTCAAAGCTGTCGTTGTGGGGGTGGGGGTGGAGCCGAGGAGGCAGAGGAAGGCCGTCCGCCCGTGGAGGCGGTTGGGGGACGTTTCGGGTCTTGTTGCGCATGCCAGCATTTGATGTCTTGGTGGCCATGGGCGGAGGTGGGGGCATCACCGGGTCTGGGGGGGGCGGCGGGAGGACCTCGGCAGGAGGGGGGGGGGGTGCCGGAGGGGCAATGCTGGCTGCCACCTGAACAAGCACAAAAACACAGTACATCCATGGGTTATTTGAGCACAGGTCATAACACAGACGCACATCCAGTATGTCGGATGAACTTCCGTGAGGTCGGAACTGTTATTGATGTCGTGACGCACCTTGACCACAGGTTCGGCAGACGGCTTGGTTGCGTGTCCATTGGCCTGACTGGAGGATTTGGCTGGGGGAGGAAAAGAACAGAGGAAGTATAATGGGATGCAATTTAACAGATACATACACACACATGTTCACGTATGGTATTTTATACTGTAGGAGTTAAGAGTTCTCCACGTGATCATGGATATTAAAAACGGGTAGTTTGTTTTTACCCTTGGTTGTGGGAGAGGGGGTCGAGGGAGAGGAGGAAGAGGAAGTGACAAGGTTTGTCCATGCTGAGGTAACAGCTGTTTGCTTCATAGCAGTCTTGTAGTTTTCAAGCAACGTCACGCCATACTGGGGAAAAAACATGTAGACAACTGTCAGCATGCAACACAAGCAAAACTGTGAAAAAAGTCAAAATCAATTAATGAAATCAAAAGACTGAAAAAATTCATCCAAAAACTAATGCCAAACACACAAACAGCTACGACAACATTCGGGGGAGACCTTTTGCACAGTACTGTGTGTCTAGAGGTTACCTTGGCGATCCGTATGCCAGTCACCCAGAGCGTCATGGTTCTGGCATCATCGCAGCAAAGGTACTTGATGTACTGAGAGTCCTTCTGGATCTGTGGGTGCTGGGAAGATATGAACAAGTGAAATCAGTTAGGACGTCATGTCATACATGTTGCTTTGGATGAAAGTGATCTGGTAAATGCATTCATTATTATTCTAAATAATTTGGAGAAGCAGGCCTAGTTCCAGGGTTGGCGTGGTGATCCTGTACAGTGCTCCTCCCTGTGTGATGGGTCACAGAAACCTGGTCAAGCTCATTCAGTTTTGATACAGTTCCTTAGCAACATGGGCGAGATCCAAAACACTGGGGGAAGACTGATCTGGCTGGAGTTCAAGAGCTCCAGCGTGCATGATATAATTGTCTATCTCATGACAACATTGGCACTGCGAGAGAAAATAAAGTCCTTGTTGTTGCTTCAGGGCTGTTACCAACTCACTGTGGTTGCTATGAGTCAACATTTTAAGTGGACAATCCTGTTAGTAGCCATCACCATCACAAGGGAGCGGAAAGTGCCTAGAATGATTTCTAAACCATGACCCAAGCAACTGCTTTAGTCTGCTTTAAAAACATTTGGGGGGACACTTTTCCCTCTCATCTCAACAGCTAATGATTCAGGTTGTATTTACTCATCAAGCCACAGCATAGTGGGATGTCAGTGGGATGTCAACTGCTTCAACATGCACCGACCGTCCAGTCAGAAAAACTGATCCAGCATCCATATGTTGTCTTCATCACAGTAAGGCAATAAAGATTGCAGATGGATTCCCTGGCTCAATTTCATTTCATTTTAAAGAGAGGCCTTTAGCTACTCTCAGATGACCTGGGTATGTGAGACCTTGTGGAACCTTCCCTCAGGTTTCCAAACTGTCCTCTCTGACTGAGTGAGGTCATCTTCTCTGGCTGTTGGCAAGGTAACACTCCAGTACAGATCCTTCAACTTGAGCCTCGAGGGCTCTGTCTTTCAATGAAAGCAATTCCGTCTCCTTGCTTCTCTAAGCTTTTTTCGGCTTTGTTTCTCGCCATCTAGACTCATGGTAGTTGCTGATTCAAGTGTTCTCAAAACGATAGGGGGAAAAGAAAGAATAGTTTCAGGTCCTTAAAAGATTATCCGCAAAACGCTTCAATTCCCTTTCTGTGATTGTGGTGATACAGACAAACCATTGGAGACGAATAGATAATGTATCTCAATGCTTTCGATGACAAAGGTTGAAACAAATACTCTAGTGATCCATGTGTTGGATTTGTAAACCAGAAACGTGAATGTCTTTCCCACTTCAATAGCCAATATTTTGCAGAACTGATCAGCCAGGAATGCCTTCAGTTTTCACTTCTTCAAATGAAGGAACTATTTAATAAAGTTTATTTCAAGAAAAGCAGATCGGTTTACCACAGCGACAGCAAAACTGTTGTGACAGAAGTGAGCGCGTGAACACGACTTTGCACAACAATTACCATTCACATCGATTAGCATACAAATGCTTGCAGTGCATCATTCCTAATGTGTATGAATTCAAACGTGATACCACTGGATTATCGAAGAGTTAGTCACTGTAATTGGTCAATTGTAATCATGAAGAAGGAAAGTACTGCTGCTATATTTAGCTGCTCCGTTTGTCTGTCCTGTGCTGTTGTCTTCAATTTCCAGAAATTAAGTCCCCCTTCCTGTTCCTTACCTTGAGAACGAAGCAGAAATCGGTAGGTGCCTTGAATTTGTTTTTGAACTCTTTGCCATAGTAGACATTTACATTGTCAAACTGGACGAAACACACCAGGTCACGAGAAGTCTGTGGGGAAAAAAAACATAATTCCCTGTCAGTACAACCACGTTATTTCCCTTCAGTACTTCTTCTTCTCTTGTCTCTTGATAGCTGATAGCTGTCTCTAAAAAGGTATCAGATGAAGATATTTGCAGTAGATGACTTTCCACCCCTTTTGAAAATATTGGCTGTGACAGAGGCCTATGTCAACACTACACTGGGCAGCATGTTGCCTGGATACATAGGGAGTAGACATGTTTTTTTGGTGTCGTTTTAATGTCCAATATGATGTGTGTGTGTGTGTGTTTGGGATTGGCCAGAGCTGCCCTCTGTTGACCTTTGACCCCACCGACCTTGCTCTTCCCTTTGGGTACGTAATAAATCCCGGAAGCCCTCAGGAGGAAGAGGCGCTGCTTCCAGGACTTCTTGCCATCCTCTCTGAGGTAGAGAACGCCCTCCAGGTCCGGCACGATGACAGAGGTCCCACAGAAGTTCTCCTGCACGTCGAGAGACAAGTCATCGCAAGGTTGTACTGTGACCTGTCGCTCTGCGTCAAAATCTATTGTGTTTATGCACCTGCACCTGTCAGACTTGCTCACCTCCACGAGTAACTCTTTGTCTCTCTCTTTCATTTCTTTGAGAGTGTTCTTATCCTTCTTCCACAGATAAAAGTTCTGCAGTGGTAGAGACAAAAAGGTATTCATTGCAATGCCAACATCAACATGGCTTTAGCCATAACCGTTCATAATTAATGAATACTCGGACATTTCAAAGGGCTCTGCTGTAATAATAAACATGCTGAAATAGCCGCGTCTTCGCTGATGGCTATTTAACAAGAAAATATGGAATAGAACCAAATGGTGCTTGAGTTGGATAACTTCGGTCATAGAGAGAGATTCCAAGAAAACCATTGGGATATCTTTGAAAAATATGTTTTAACCTCTTACCTGAGGGTTTTTGAAAACATCATATTTATCTTCCCGCTCTTGAAAAACAACTTGGTTCTCGCTGTCCCTTGTCCATGCAGACAGCGGTTCTACCAGGTTCTCATGGTCTTCAAAACCTCGCTCTGTCAAGGGGGAAATTAGAGTAAACAAACTCTGCTATTCTATGATCATATCATTAAAAAAAAAATATATTTTAAGTAAGTCAAACAATATTACCAATGGGCCTTACAAAATAGAAATATTCTTTAGTTTACTTATTCAAGATGTGAGTTGGCAGGATGTTGCTGTTCTATGATGGTAAGTACACATATCCTGTATTATCATTACAGGACCTGTTTTTGGAAGGGTAACAAGCAGCCACATACAGTTCTACTGTACAATGAAACAGGTCCCAACCCCTTAGCCCTCATATGTCATCAAACACAAAAAGAAAATGTTCAAACTAAAACACTTCAGAGGCTTTCCAGATGTAGTTTATGGGAAGGACCAAGAAGCATTCATTTAGACGATCACAGAATACACCCTGGAAATGGATTACACCCGTGTACAATTGTCCATTTACAGGCCAAGGCTGATTAAACTGAGTTTAAAACGGGTGCAGTAAAACACAACTCGCTCATTAAGACACATTAAGAGCACTTTGGTTCTCCTTCCACCACAGCGCCCACCCACGAGCTAGATGCTGTAAATACGAGGACCAACTTCTGAGTGTTTTAGTTTAGTTTGAGCATGTTTCTTACCAACAAGATGCTGGTACTTGTGGACAGACATAAGAACTACCCATTTACTTTGCAGTCCTGTAGTCCATTAAGTGGCTGGTGTGGGCCTCTGCTGTTATGGGGCCACGTTATAACTAAGCCTTTTAAGACTTCATCAGAACCCACATGACGCGTTTCAGGGCTTGATGGAGTGAATGGAGACCATATGGATGCCCTATGGTGACACATAAAGCGGAACTGTGACACTGTTTGACAGAAGCACATAACATGCCGACTACCAGCAGTACTCTTCTAGTTCATGTTCGGCACCTTTCAACTACAACACTGTTACCTATACCTTTTACTCAGATAATGTTCCAGAATATTTATTTCGAGCACTGTGGATGAATAGAGATGAAATAGTTGGGGACTTCTTTGTATACCGTAAATATGGTAGACTTATAGTAGATTGTTTCCTAAGTATACCTGGAAACTGTTTTTGAGTGCAGTGTGTGTACAGGTAATTGTTGACAAGACAGTCTGAACAAGCAGTCATGTGACCCCTCAGTGTGGTCAGCACCATGACACACCAGACTGCTCCTGATACCAGTGAGTCAGAGGACTTACATTGAGGAGTGGTGTCGTGTGGGTGGTGGCCACACAGACTGGGGAGAGAGCAGGGAGACGTCACACTCACAGGGCCTAAACATGCGTTTCCCCGCGGGCTGTTTCTCATCTTGATACACGAGCAGAGATCATACCCCAATCATTTACACGAACAGCAATTGAAACGTGCTTTCTCTTGAAGGGAAGAGAGAGCGCAGACTATGAGTCATGATTCGACAGATAGCCAGGGTCTAAGTCCATCAGTGGTGGTCCAGCAGAGTTATGATGGAGGATAAAAAACATAAGGACTGTGTTTCCACACGGTACAGAAGATGACTGACTGTGTCTGATAGGGCAAATTAAACCCACCTGCCCGGTGTAAGAATGAATGTGTGTGTGTGTGTGTGTGAATGATGAGGATTGGGAGGTTAAATCAATGCATCGTTTTGTAAGTGCTGTAGCAAGGCTGTCATCATGCCAATAAAAACATTGTTCATCATCTTGACCCGAGATCCCATCCAGAATTGGCCCACGTGTGTGTTTGCGACGTGCGTGTCTGTGCTCAGGGCATGCGTGCAGTGTATGCAAGTGCCATGCGTTATGTGTGTTCAGCGTGTAAGTGTGTGTGTCCCAGAGGGAGATCCTGTACTCACCAAGCTGCAGTTCTGGGTAAGTCTCCAGCAGGGTCCAGTTGACGTTGCAGTCGCAGTGCGTCTTCTCAAACAGGTTATCCAAGACATCTCGGACCGTCTGCCTCTCATCCACCATCAGGGTCTTGGAACTGCCGTCGTTCATCAGGACCTTCACCACCAGCTAGCAGCAACACAGAGGCTGTCATTTAGAGGCCTAAATATAGAGTGTGGTCTAGGAGTTTGACTTTAGTCATTGTGTCAAAAATAGGTTGGTTTCCAGTAGAATCATCACCATAACAATGACATCCCAGCATGTGAAAATACGTGAGGTATCACATTCAGCACGGGATTGTTGTTGTGGGAGTTCAGCTTCAACACACCTCCAGAACAACAGCAGCAGAGTGTGTGGAGATATACAGTACAAATTAATGTTGAATCAAAAAGACCATGCCTTGTTTTTGTTTGATTTAACCGGAATAAGTAGTTATGCATGGCCTCAGCCTCAGGTAACTGCTGTTTTGAAGAGGTTGTGACCGAAGCTCACTTTGGATTAGGGAAGGGTCTGGCCCTTCTGCCCACTTCCTGTCATCCGCTACCAGATTGTGTCTAAGGAAGCCCCTGAGCTTCACAACGGCTGTTTGCAAATGGAGGGTGGTAAAAATATTTTACGAAAGGCTTGACATAGATGAGATTTGTCTTTTTGAAGTCAGCTTTCACCCTGGCTTAGGCTCACAGCAAAAACAAAGGACAACTGTCTACCATAGGGGGAGGCAGAACAAACTACTTCTTGCATCACATGTTCAAAACGTTTCTCGTTTTAAAGGGAGTTGTGTTTCAAACAGTGGATTTGTGCCGGAAATAAGCTGTCAGCCGTTTGTGCTTTCATTTTCATTCCAGGGCATGTTGGAATATACCTCAGACCACAGAGAACTATGCCACAAACCATCGAGAATGAAACTCTGCTCTCTGCTCGGCATCTGGTCTGTGTCCCCTTCTCGGATTGATGTTTTGATTAAACTGACCAGGGGAGTGTGTGTGTGTGTGTATGCATGTGTGTGTGTGACACAAAGAGCCTGTTTTCTCAGCATTCAAAAACTCTTTCCAAGCCATTTAGCTTTTCGGTGATTCAATGTACTCGGTAATGAACTAAGGTAATGAATTATCTGTCCACAAACATTTATTAGTGAACACCTCCGGTCACAAGCCTCATGTATTTCTTACACACTAATGCCTTGTTTTACAAGTCTAAACAGTCACTGTCTCTGGTTGGTCACTCTGGTTGGTCACACCTTGATTGGTCACTCATCCTCTCGGCCTGTGACTGCGTCAGTGAGTAAGCAGTGAGTCTGGGTGCTTTAGTACAGTAGCTTACCTTTTTAACTTTGGCTTCCTTGAGCTTTTCCAACGCCAGCTTGATTTTGTCTGCTTTGATCTGTGCCTCGATGTCCTCCTTCAGAAATCACAAGGAGAAAAAGTCCAGAAATATGTCATTTATGTCAAGCCACACTGAGTGCAAAGACCCTTTTTCGAGTCATGAACTCAATTTGGCTGTTAGCTGTATTTAACCTCCAAATGACTCACCATTGATGGCTTAGTGCTGTGGGGGGGTGGACGTGGGGAGAGAGATGAGGGGGTGGCGATGGGGGTGCTAACAGTACAGCTGCTCTCTGGGGAGGGGGGGACGGCCTGGGAGGGAACAGGGTAGGAGCTAAGACCCTGCGGGGCGGGGGGCAGATGTGAAGGGGCAGGTTTGGTCTCCTTCGCCTCCTTTTTTTCAGATGACATTTTCTCCTCGGTGGCATTGATTTCAGCCATCAAACCAGACATCAGGGCGTCCAAGTCTGTGTCCTCCAGTTCATTCAGGGACTCTGCGATCAGGGTAGAAAGGGGTGTGGAACATGAACAATGGACACTTTAACATCTGTGTGCCATGACTCAACTACTATTCAAAACTGCTTGGTTTGGGAAATGGGGGGAGTCTGTATAATTGGCTGGTAGATTGATCTTTGTCTGAAATTTAGAGCCTGATCAGAAGCCAGTAGACCGTTTGTTAGATTAAGAATGGGTTCCTTTTCCTACTTTTCAGCATTGTTTCTTGCCTTCTTCAATCTTAATCTACTGTAATTTTCCAGGTAATTCATAGCAAACTGACCCAGATTGGTTCACTGGTAGCAAACAGTCGGTGTCTTACAAAAATTCAAAAGGAAAGTTGCACAATTCTGGCCTCTTTTCAACAGCACACTGACAGAGTGTAAGGACCAGGGAACGAGGTTTACCGTGAACGTCTGCGAAGCCGACAGAGAAATTAGCTTGTTTGCTTGAGCTAGGGGGAGGTTTCTGGGGCTCTGCTTCAACCCCAAGACTCTGTGTGGAGAAAAAACGAGACAGGAAAATTCAGCGTTCAACAACACAACCGCATGCTCTTATGTAAGAAGTGGGGAATAAAACTACAATAAAAGTTACATTCTTTACTATACAATAGTCTGACATTCAATATTTTGTACAGCGACAGAAAGGTACATAGTGGAAACATTACTTCCCTCCATGATAATCCTTTGAAGTTATGGGTTTCTTGTTTATGAGTTTGCCTTTTGACCCCCTCTCTTAAAGAGGAGTGTAATTTACGTTTTTGAGTATAACCACAAAGTTTTTCTCCCACTGTTCTGGTGGTGCGTGCCAGCTAGGAGCGGCTCACTGATAGATGCTGTGTTTTAGAGCCATTGACATGATTCTGAAAAACACTTTTCTATTTACCGGTGGCTTTTCTAATCTTGTTTGAATTATTCATTCAGAAATAGAAATAGTCTTGTGCAGTTTTTAACATAGGGACAGCACATTTAGCACATGTTAAGCATTCTGAGTCTGCGAATAACTGACTTTTTTTCCCTTTTTGCAAGGCCTTTTATCTTGAATGTAACAATGCTGTCCACAGTTACTACCAGCGGGGTCCTGGTAGTAATTGTAACTAAATCAATACTAGACCAGTGTAATAGTGTAATATTACTTTTGAACAATGTGTTGCTGGAAGTTAATGAATTGAGAGATTGTTAACTAACCTGGGTGAGCAGATCCATCTCCCCCAGCAGGTCACTGAACATGGCATCAATGTCATCCATCTGGAAAGAAAGAGTGAGGCTCAATCAGCTGTTTTGCTTTGTAAATACACGTAGAGCAACAAGTCACTTATCACAGGTCATCATTATGGTCACAATCTGTCTTCTATGGATGTAATAACCACAACACTCAGTATTTGCTGCATATGGTTGTCGTTACGCATAACCAGATTGTAGAGAATAGGCAAATTCTCTCATTTTTGGGAATTGAGGTTGATACAAACATTGGTACAAACGTATGCACTCACTATTTCATTATTCAGCTGAAAGTTGGAGATTTATAGTTTGATGATAACATAACACATACCAAAACATTGGTTGGTTTTATGTTGCCCATAGTGCTAAGTTAGACATTATTGCACAACCTCTCAAGCACAGACTGAAAAAAAAAATGGTATGCATAACTTCAGGCCTCCATCTGTCAAGACTTGCAGTGCTTCACAAAACATTCAAAGCGAGAACTACTTGAATCCACGAAGGGGTAATAACAAACTTCTCAGCTGATCCATCTGAATAGTCAGACTTAATGTTAGTCTAATGTACTCATTTGAAGTATAGGTTTTGTAGATGTCCGTCACCTGAGACCAGCCAATAGTTATGCATGCTACATTAACATAGCAAACAGAAATCACACTAATCAGTACATATGCTTGGAGTTTATGCCATCACTCATATAAATGTAAACCCAATCCTTATTCAAGCTGTGCCATGTTGG
This sequence comes from Osmerus eperlanus, assembly GCF_963692335.1. Taxonomy (NCBI): domain Eukaryota; kingdom Metazoa; phylum Chordata; class Actinopteri; order Osmeriformes; family Osmeridae; genus Osmerus; species Osmerus eperlanus. The sequence continues at coordinate 7,524,347 of NC_085032.1, read as the reverse complement.
GATGGGCTTTGTGTAGACATCAAGCTGCTGTTGCAGGCTTTATGACAACCAACCTTCGATTCATAAATCTGAACAAATGACTCACTTTAAGGAATTTCTTTTGCATAAATTAGTACTATAGATATTCACTGTTGCCATTTTAATCTCATGGATGAATTGGGTGGCATTACTAGGCTTTATGTGATGGCAGCCCAACAAGATTTTGAACAGAAGACCCCAGTGTGTGCTGGTTCTCTCAGATCTCAGTTCAGTTCCAGTTAACTGCTTTGTTTATCCACTGGACTAACTGTTCAAAAAAGAACCACCACAGCCTCATATATGACTTCCGGTACTTTCTCCTTCTGTTATTCCTACTCCTCCTTCTCTGTTGTTGAATATAGCTCTCTCACTCTCTTTGACAGTATGGCTGCTCCACATTCGGAAGTTTAGCCCATTTTAAGCTTGGTGTTAAATGTGTGCCTCAACTGTAGATATATATTTTTCGATCAACTGTTACCAACCGTGTGTGTGGGGAGGGTGGTGGAGTGTGTATAGAAGGGGTGAGGTGGGGTTATGGTGAGGGGGGTGGGGTGGGGTTATGGTGAGGGGGGTGGGGTGAGGTAAGCATATGGATGCATGTACTTGGTATGACTTCATACAGACATTCCCTTGATGAAGGTGTCTCGTTACTGCACCCTGAAATACAGGAAGTGGTTTAAGGGCAACTTCCTTCTTGTTGCGGTGTTGAAAGCATGGTTGAAGGCTTCAGGAAATGGTGACATGCAATCTCCTTATACGCAAATACTGCTTGCTTGGCAGGCATTTATGGTGTTTTAATAGCCTTGGTCTCCCAATTGAAATATAGCGAACCTAAAAAACGACCATCGTGAGCAGTATAAAGTTATACACTGACGGTAGACCTTGATACGCAGCATCTTTTCAAAATATACCTCTGTTACATAACAGAACTAGAATTAGAGCAGGCACAGAGAAATGAAAGAAAGGTTTCAACTAGTGCAACATAGTTGTTCAATTAGAAGTGTGATGATTAACTACTTTCACAGGAAGGGCTACATTACTTTGTCCTTGGTTTTGCAAAAAGGTGTTGCATAATTGTATTGGCAAGAGCAAATTGTGTGCGACTGCAGGTAGCATTTGCACAAGCTGTACTTTGAGCTCCACTCTTTGCCAGGCAGGGGTTTGAAAAGCGAATGTAAACAAATGCAAACAGTCAAGTGCTGAACTTGAATCTGGTGTGTTCACAAGAACTGAATCTTAACAAGGACAGTGATTTTCCAGCAGAGACCAAAGCAGTATGGTGTTATTGTATATTTAGTGCTAACGTTTATTTTAAAGGATCACTGGATCTAGAAGCTTAATAACATTGCTTTTCTTATGATTTTTGTAAAGAACATTGGTAAAGTAAAAAAAAAATACTATACAGGGGAGCTAGTTGATTTATTTCTGGTTGGAATTGGGGGACAAGCATGACCGATAAGGCATCTACAAGCGGGGATGCTCTGAACTTGTATCAGTTGAAATGATAATGCATTACATTTGCGTGGAACATTTATAGGTCCTCAAAGACGCTTCACACAAGGCAAAATCAGACATGGTTGCCATGGAAAGACTGAAGTTGGGCCTCTCTGTTCCGTGATCACCATCTATCTTCTCTTATCTTCTATAGTATTCTTTGATCAAAACAGAATGCTGCCATTTTGTTCTTTCTGCACAATCTGAATGTAATGTAAAGATACTTGTAAGTACTGTAAAAACATTTTGAAGATCTCCACAGAAATACACAAGGATGATTATTGTTGTGGAAAGCAAGTGTTGTTTTATTTTCCTTTCTTTTTTTTTTATTGTTCTGAAAACCATCTTCAAATTTTCTACGTCTACTTTGATTCTGTTTGGAAAATCCACATATGGAACTTGTGCTTTACTGGCAAGAGAATTAAATCCAGACTGGAGCTCTAAGTGGTCATTACAACATACCTCTAGGTAAACATCCTCACCATCCACCTACATCTCATCCATTATTAAATATACAGTTCAGTGTATAAATTATAGATCCCGAATATTGTAAACAACGTGTTGATGGCCTGGGTACACCATATTTAGCTTTGCATGAATTCATGTTACAAACCAAACACTGCATGCATATGAATTACAGCATGAAAACCCATAAGAACTGTAATTTCCAGTGTCAACAATGCAAATATGGTTAAAATGACCAATCAAAGTTTCTGGGCACATCCATCATCTGTGTACAGTTGGGTAACCCAACCTCATCATAGTTTAGTATGTATAACAGTAATTATATCAAACAACCCAAGCTGTCAAGCTGACATTCTTTATGGAAAAATGCATTTAGAAGTTTTCCACTGAAGAGTCGTAGGTCCATCACCTTCCTTAATGAATTCAAGTTGTCCTGGCCTTCCATTACTGAGGCCCCTATCAATCAAGCCTTGCTGTACTAAAACTGTCACTCACAGTGGAACATTTGGCAAAAATCTCCAGCTATCCAGCTATGACATTTGCAACTTGAAATGAGGGCACCTCTTCAAGCTGTGTTGGTAGAATAAGGATAACTCAAATGACATGATTCACACATACATCTCAAGGCTCAGAGTCAAGTGTGACAAATGACTCACTGAAAGCATCTATCTAGAACCACACACTCAACCCACTGGGGCTTTGCAACAGCAACAAAAATAGATTAAAACAGGTCAAGTCTTGATATAAGTTGTCTCAACCAAAGTGGCGCAAAAGGACCTACTGACATTACAGTATTCTGGAATATAGTAAAATAGTTTTCCTGCATTAGGACAGTTCTGATCAATATGAAAAACACTTCCGAAAGTTATCTTCTTGTACATTCCTTGCCGAGTTCTGTACTGTATTCAGCCAAGTAGACACTACACCGGCATGTTCATCAACAGTAATCAACAATTTGTACATAACCTGAAGAAATGTACATAAGTTGAACAAAACACTTTTGTAATATAGAGGTAACTGTTATTCCCCAGTCAATGATGCGGATCACATTTACATCACTGTGTTTGGGAGCACAACCGTTACATTTTCAGACACCAAGAACTCCATTAAAACAACAACAAGACAAGCTCAACTCACCTTTGACAGCTCTTAAAATCCTTCTTCACTTATCGATTCAAGGATAACAGGTTCATAAACACTAGCTGTATCTGTAGCTTTCTTTGTGTATTTAGTCGTTTTTATTTTTTATTACAATTACAAAGTTGAACACCACACCACTCCCATGTGCAGAGTTGGGTGTGCTGAGCTGGACTGCATCTGACTAACGGCTTCCTGCTTCATGCGGAAGTTCAGGTCTGAACCTGTCATTGCATTCCAGCTGGTGTTCATTGCTTTCCCAACAGCACAGGTTTGCACATTGCTACCTCCTTATCTACCAAGGAACTGGGAGCATGCAATGAGGTGTCGCAATGCCTGCTAGAGCTCAAATCAGCGGACAGCATACGTTTTACAACAGAAAGGTCGACCGGTTCACTGTACAGTGTCTTCCTGTGGAAACAACTACGTATCAATCATGAGACAAACCTAAATTAGTTAGATATCAGGGGCACAAATGTTAATCTGAGAAGAGAGTGTCACTGGAAATTCTCCTTTGTTACTTGTTTTTCCAAAAGCTTGTAATCATAGTGACGTACAGGGTGTGAGGGATTGACATCATAATGCCACTCACGCCAAGTAGCAATACCAGAGTAAAACTTCAGGAGGCGGTAGAGGGTTGGCGCGCTGAGTAATGCACAGCTTCACAGGATGGAACTTCAGCTTCCTCTGGCTGAGCTGGATTCAGACCCACGAGATTGTGTGTCACACTGCAGGAGGGGCACCTCGTCACACTGAGTCACCAGCAGCCCACTCACTTGAACCACGGTGAGAAAGTAGGTTAATTATTCACTCTGCTGAGCCAATCACTGGATACATCTGGTGAGCTATATATATATATATATATATATATATATATATATATATATATATATATATATATATATATATATTCAGTCAGATAAATAGTTGCAACAAGACGGAAGTGAGGTTTTAAAACGGTCACCACCCCCTGTCTATGTCAAAGAGAAGAATCACGTCTCTGAATGTTATTATTGGGGCTGGATGTGAACGCTTCTCAAGAATATGAATGTCTTCAGAAACATCACACACATGGTTCACTGTAACAGGAAAAAGGGACATTTGTATCATCTGTTAATAACAGATGACGTCCAATGTTTTGAGCAACTACCGCCACGCAAGGATCAGATATCTTTAAGGCGGGGTCAAGAGAACAGAATAGACCCAGGTCTTATCTCACCCAACAGACACACATCTGTTTATTTGCATGTATCCTTGATTCAACCTGGGAGGTCACACTGAGATTAGCTCAGTGATACATTATTCTATATCCTCTGTGACTACAACAAAGATCCCCACCATTTATCAAAACGAAACACTTACAAATGTGTAATATAACTGTAGTATTAAAGATAGATCAAAAAATCCATCATGTAATGGACATGCCCTTGACTTACTCACATGACAGTCAACCATGGTGGTTTAGATTATAGTCTAATCAATCTGAAATACATACAATTTAAACACATTTCAGTTATCACATTCCCAACCACTGGAAGAGGTAGAAAAATCATATTCCCAGTATATAATGTCTATTAAATAGTTATTTTTTACCACTATGGTTGTTCTACTGTGAGCCATTTTCCCTGATGACCTGCCTTAGAGGTTACAGGGAATTCAGACCACCCTCTCTGAGACAGGAGGCTGTCAACACACTGTGGAGTTGAACCCCTCGGAGAAACCAAACAGCTCTGAACGAGTCCAAGAGCCTTTCCTGAGATGTCCACAGGGAGGGCAGGGCCCCAACCACCCTCATTTCCTCTGCCCGAGGTTGACAAACAGATGGATGCCTTTGGTCGCCCCCACCAAGCCATACTGCTGCTAAACGCTAACACGTTGACGATTTAGAGGGTTCTTTCCAAATGAATAGGCTGATTGGAAGATCACTTTGGTTGAGTTAAGCAGTGAAAGGATAGTGTGAAGTAATTTCATACCCAACCATTGCCATGTATCTAAAACTCAGCCGGAAAAAAAACATATTTTTTTGGTTTTAGTGGAAGCTGCTCTAGGGACAGGAAACAAAATCCTATACATCAAAGCAGATCGGTTAAACACAAATTTGATTCAATCTAACGGCACTTCCAAAAGGAGAAAATAAAAAACATTGACAAAGCCGTCTTTGACTAAAAGCAGTCTTGCCTCAACATAGGAAAGAAATTGTGTGGAAAAAAAAAATGGTGCCAGGTTTCAAATAACTGCAGGAGGTCATGTGGTAAGGTGTGACCATTAAATGAAAGGTAGGGCATGTTCTAAAACCATTAGTCTCCACTGTGTTATTCTACTAAAGCCTTGAGTTAGTCCACACCACACCACACCTCACCAAATGTTAACGTTTTATGCTTATGGGGTGATAATGGCAATAACAGTAAGAGAAAACCCCTAAAAAAGAATTGTTACAACACAATAAAGGGTCTGTTGAAATGCAAGTCTGTACAAAGCCTTTGATCTGTGTTACGTGGCGATATACTTACCCTGAGTGGGGTTCCCGCAGAGTTATGGTAGCTTCTACTGTGTTGTGGTTCCAACGTGTACTTGATGCCAAAGCCATTGAGCTGGGTGGGTGGTGTGCTATGGAATCAGTGCCACCAACCTTGAATCCTAACTCTTTCCAGAAAACAAATAATTATACAATTATATTTAAGGGTTTACTATAGGATGTTCATTAATAAGAGGGAAAAAATTACTTTCAAAAGTGAAAAGACAAATAACCGGATATTTTTAACATCAGAACTAGTGAGTACTTGTGAATTTTGCAGGTGAATGTCGATAACAAGATGCACATATAAGCTTCAGTTAGGACAGAAGTGTCCTGGTGTCTCAGGGTTGTAGGCTAATGCAACTAAACAAGAGAAAGTTCCAGAACAGCAAGAGGTTTAACATTCCTTACTTTCACCAGACACTATGGACACGAACACAACAAAAGAGTTGTCTGCAGCTAAGGACGGTCCGGGTTGTCATGGTTAGTTTCACATGACAGACTCCACGAGACAACAGCTGTCTCAACATCTAGGACAGCCTGAACAAAAACCTTATGACATTTTGAATAGCGCCCCTGACCACAAGGTCAACACACTGTCAACACAAGACCAAATTAAACTTGCCAATCAATAAAAATGTATAGATATTTTTGCCACGGTTTTCAATTGCCTCTTGGTTATTTAATATCAACTATATATGTGTGATGTTTTTAAAGTGTTCACAGCAAAATATATAGTGAAAGGGACATGAAAAGGAGAGGAACCAGCCATGCAGGAGAGAAGGGGAAAGGGAAGGGTTAATTTGCGGCTGGGGAAACCTGATGCTAATTAAGTCTTTGGAATGCAACATACTGACATTTTAGTCCAGAACCCCTCGGAGTGGGTCCGGAATGGAGTGAGAGAAAGAGAAGAGATGCATGCGCCTTGTGTTTTTATTGTTTGCTGACATCCCGAAAGGCCGATCTCATAAAATACCAGGTACAGTACACTACTTCGTTTTGTCCCGATGTAGATGTTATTTTGCTTTGCAAAAACTGTTTAAAAAATACTGTTCGTTTGATGTTGCCAAAATAATTTGGTAGTTATGTAGAACATAGCCTGTTTCGTAAATTACAGGTCTTTTGAGCAATGGTCATTCCATTTAATTAAAGTTTTTCTTTTACATTTTTAGAGGGACATAAACAAATGCAAAATGGGACTGTCCAGACCAGTGCTTTGGTTGTTTCTGTACTGTTTATCTCTGAATGACACTGTAAGAGCTGTCGCTGAGATTTGTCGAGGAACCCACTGCATCGGCTCAGACACCGGAGATCCCAGACCCTGCGTCGGGACTCATTGCCCGGGGGGGAGATCATCCAGACCGCCGCGACAATATAACCCTACAACTCAAGGCAGGTCAGCACACATAGTGCCCATTCATCATCAAGCCGACGTGAGCTCTCAGTCCAGAGCTGTAACGGACTACACGGTAGTTCATCCCCACCGTGTGCGCCACAGCGACAACACGAGGGAAAACGCAAGGACGCGGGCGCCTGAAGTTCCCTCTCCAGAATGTACGGGAGCGGATTGCGTTACTCCTCCGAGACAACTTCAAACCATTAACGATACCCGAGACTGTAAGGGGATCGAATGTAAATTGCCGTTGAGGATACGGCTAAAGCCCCGACCAAAGCCTTGTGTGGGAGAGGGATGTCTGGCTAGTTCTGAGGATGCCGCGGACGCTAGTCAGCCTTCTCCGGTCCATATGCAGGACAGAGCCGCTCAATTTCTGGGAGAATTTCCGGAGTTTGGATATCCTGCGTCGGAACTTGGCGGCGCGCCTTTGGGGGTGCAGCTCACGTGTGATATTAAACCAGGTTAGTCAGGGGACTGTGATCATCCTGAGTCTCTTTATGCATTGTTTGTACTAACAGTGTTTAGACTTGTGAATAGTTGTCCTTCAATGAAATGTATTTATTGATGTGCATACTTCAATGGTTGCTACTAGATGCATTAATCATGACGAATTGTTGTATTATGGATCATTTAAGTCTTTTGAGGGGGAGCTATTTAATGACTCACCATATCCACAATAGCCTATTTTACACAAATACCTGTTTATGTGTAAAATAACATTTATAGCTTTTAATAAGCAACAGAGACATGTCAAGCCCAAAATCAATATCAGCATCTGCATTCAAGGCGGTAGGTTCAGAAATCTTTAAAAAAAAATCATCTGGCAACAAACCTTCTAGAACATGTAAAATGTTTGATGTCAGTCCATACATGGGAATCCTTTTTTTTAATGCCAAGATAGAGGCCCTTATTCCTTTAGATTCTGTGCCATCCAGTATGATCAACAACCTAGAATGGTTAAGACAAAGAAATAGGGTAATTTTATTCATAAATAATTTGTTTAGTTATTGTTTTTTACAATAACCTACTGTCCCAACCCACTTGGCCCACATTCACGCACTTCAATCTTAAAGTGGCCTCTTAAGTGTTGACGTCTATTCCAGTATAACAAATCTCCACTTCCCAAAACTGTGACCTTCCTTACCCATCAGGCGAGAACGAGGTGCCCTCCGAGGACGCCCTCATCCTCCACCTGCAGCTGGCCAAGGGGCAGGAGAAGCTGGTGGAGGCCCTACGCGCCCAGCAGACCATCATCCGCGATCTGCAGCAGCGGCTAGCTGACCAGCAGGGGGCGCTACTGGCCCAGCAGCGCGAGATCCTGGAGCAGCAGAGGCGCATGTACGAGCAGATGGACGTGGTGAAGGCCCAGTACGGCCTCCTCTCGGACACGGTCAAACAGGTCTCCTTCCAAGGCCTACAGGGGGAGCTCCAGAGCTACTTTGAGAGCCACCTGGCGGGACTCCAAAACCAGGCTAGGAGCCACCTGCAGAAGTCCTACGCCGTCCACAAAATGAATCTGGACGCTAAGGTGATGGACGTGGTTGGGGAACCCCATTTTCCTCAGCCTCTCCTGGGTTGCACTGCCCCCTGTGGCTCGGAGGAGTACTGTGACTTCCAGAGGGATCCACCTCAGTGTGAGAAGTGCTCCATGTGCCCACCTGGGTTCTTCCTGGTATCCCAGTGCTCGCCCAACGCAGATCGAATATGTCAGGTAGCTAACATCCGATAATGAAATCCGTTTATCCGTCAATATCACTATTCAGTGTATTTGTATGAATGAATCATTTAAAGAACCAAAAACATTTGATTCACAGGACAGAGACGAATGCCTTGAATTGCCAAACATTTGTGGAGAGCGAGTGAAGTGCCTTAACACTCCAGGTAAGGCCAATCAGAAAGATTAATCGTTTTCCAAGAAATTCAGAGACTTCCTGTCCCCTTTTACCTTTCCCTGTCTTTTCCATCCCTGTAATTGTGTGCAGGAGGGTTCAGATGTCTGGGGCTCTCAGAGAGAGAAGCTATCTCTGGAATCTGCGGCCACGACTACTTCTACAACCAGGAACTAGAAGAATGCCAGGCATGTTCTGACTGCGATGGAGGCCTCATGACCCTCCCCTGCACGGCCATCAGCGATGCTGTCTGCGGTATCCTCCTCTCAGAGAACCGTCTCTCCCGGGCTTGGGGGGCTGCGGTGGGCCTTCCGTGTGCCACATCCCCCAGCAGCAACATCTTCACCGGCCTGCAGCTCAGCGTCCGCAGCAAGGACACGACCGACCTCCTGTCCAACCAGGCAGGCCGTCTGAACTTCCAGCAGCATGGCTTGGTGTGGCTGGACCATAACTTTGCCCTGAAGCACAGCTGCAGGAACTTCCTCCAGGTGGGCCTACGGCTCAACAGCAGCCTGGAGGACGAGGGTCACGACCTCAGTGGGGTGCGGATAGAGCAGCCCGAGGGGAAGTTCTTCCAGGGGGTTAGCGTCAGCGGTGGCGCAGAGGTGGAGCCCAACCACACCCTCACGCTCGTCCTCAAGAGCCCAAACCAGCACTGCAACCAGAGCAAGGACGTGCACGCGTACGATCTCAACGGGATCTCCTTCAGCTTGCTCTGGCTGTCCCACGACACAGGGGCTGTGGCTATGACGGCGCAGATGTCGATGTCGGCCCACTACCAGACCAACTACCGCCCGGCGTTCCGCATCTCCTCCGTATCGGATCCCTACATGGTGGGGCTGGCCCACGATGGCCGAGGAGTCCGCTTCACAGAAAGTGGGGTGGTGAAGTTTGTCCTGCAGCAGGCATTGTACTCCATGGGCCACACCTGTGTCCGCGAGGGCTTCTCCCTGATCGCCTACGCCAACCGCAACGGGACCAACCAGGAAGTGATGCGCACTTTCAAGAGTGGCGTCAACTACAGGGACACGTCCATCACCCTGTCCGGGGCCGCGAGGGTTGACGGTGGAGACACGCTCAGCTTTGAGATCACGTCCCCATCCCAGTGTAACATCCGCTACTTCGGGGACAGCACGGGGATCAGCATGCTCAGCGTGATCTGGGTCCCGTCGGCCGTATCCTCCGCTCTGACCGCCACTGTCTCCAGGAGCGGCCTGCCCTCCGGGGCAGTACGGAACAAACCCCTCTTCTTCCAGCAGGTGAGCTTGGACTCCGAGCAGATCGGTCTGGACCGCTCGGGAGAACCGCACAGCCACAAGAACTTTGTGTTCCGGGACGCCGGAACGGCGAACGTTGCCCTCAACTTGAAACTGATCCACTCCTGCAACGTGGTGAAGCTGACCCTGCACCGGCAGGGCGGCAAGGGTCTGCAGGCGAGTCCTGTGGCTCAGCAGGTGTCCGGACACATGCCCGAAGGCAGCGAGTGGGGAAGCGTTGGCCTGAGGGCTTCTTTTGAGGTCCAGAACGGCACGTCCATCTATGTGACCCTGGACTGTGTCCGCGGGCGTGTCAACCAGATCACCCACGAGGGAGGCACTAATATATCCATCCTCTGGGTTGCTTTGTGATCCAAGACGAGGAACTCTTTGGTGCTGGTTTTGTTTAATTTGCACAACTGTAATTAATTTGCATCAAACTGTGCAGGTATTTCAGTAGTGAACTATTTGGAAACATTTCTTTATTTTATATAAAAAAAATAAAGTATTTTTTATGAGAACCCGGTTATATGTAATATACAATTATCACACATAATCACTTTAAATACGTGAAAACCAAGTACTGCTTTTGCTCAAGTACTTCGGCTGGTTGAGCAGTGACCAATTGTTCTTGAGAATGTGTGTGTGTAAGTATGGGTGTGGGTTTGTGTAAGTATGTGTGTGGGTGTGTGGATGGGATGGAATCCATTAATGTTATATCTAATTCCCTCGAGTCCTGCACATGGATATGTACTGGTTCCCTTGTATGTTTGTGTATACTATAGTGTGTTTATGTATTAAAAGTTTAAAAAGCAGGTATTCAAATGTATTTTGCTGATAACTTATTGAATTTATGGTAACAACAATAATACAGTGACTGTATCAAAATATTACACAAAAAGAAAATGGATTTGTCAAAAAAAAGTGAAAATATATCTTTGTATGTATTCCAGTCAATGAATTTTGTTCAATATTTATTCATCTAGTATACAGTATGCAGCCACAAAAGACATGGCACTGTCTGGATATATTTTGTGATATTTGTATCTTTTGTTTATGCACATAATGGTTTGTTATTCTTCTCCTCAGTGCAGTTACCCTGTGAAAGTGGCCATGCATAGAGTTCCTAATTGCTTCTGTGTGAGTTCAAACAATTAGGAAAAATGAATGGTTACAGAGAGTTGGCAGCATAACAGTCACTGAAATCCTTGTGAAGTATTTTCACCATGCAAGTCTGATTTATTTTACCCAAAATTACTGTAGAACGAGTGTATTCATTTTTTTTCTACGCCAAATAAAATGCACATCTATTTTATCAGTTGCAGACTCCTTTTCTCCTTTTCTGAATGCATTCATTTTTGAAAGACCTTTGGCTTGGTTATTTCTTTCAAGTCAAGCCGGTCTGACTTTGGACCAAATGCCACTTGTGGATGGACATGTTGCTGGCTTTGTAACAGACATAACTAGTAACTGTCATTATGTCATCATAGCAACAAATGCATCCAAATGCATGTTATTTTCCACAGGCTTCATCTTAAAACTTCAATACTACTAATGACTCATACACCATACTAAGCCTATATAAAATCAAGTGATAGGTGCCAAACAAGCAAATTAAATACTACCATACATCATTAAATGTATCTTACTGACAGCTTAGGTTTACCATGTTCATTAATTTTACACTGAGCTAGACAATCCCTTTGTCTAAACATTGCTGAGAGTCTGATTCAGAGAGAAAACACTGATTGTGAGAAATAAAACGTATGTCTGAGGCCAGAATTGAAAACAGGTGTTTGAATAGATGACTGTTCCAGATGTCTCAGAGTTGTAGATCAAGAAACCCACAGCACATGATGAAAAATATCAAAGGCAGTCAGTGTGAGTGCGAGTGTCAGTATGAGTGTGAGTGTGTGAGAGAGAGCGGGGATAGAAAGAGTGAGATAGGGAAAGACAGTGAGAGGGGGTAGGGAGTCTGTGCAAGTACAATCAGCTACTATTCTGCTCCCACCACAATTCTTGAGGCAATGAAGTGTATTTATATTTCAGTGACTTAAATCTTTGTGCTTGTTTTGACTTTTTAATCTTTGTGCTTGTCTTCTTAAAACCTCAAACACAAAGAGCCAGACAGCCACCTTGTCCATGTCAAATAACACGAACAGCTCCTCTGAACACTTCAAAAGAGGCCTATGTGGAGTTGTGAAAAGCAATTTCCTTTTATTTAAATACCCTAGGTGTTGACTGGTTAAATTACTATACATACCATTACTATAAGTAGTATCAGTAGGGAAGCCTCACATGAAACCAAATGATTAGAGGTAACATCATCTACAGACACACTTGAACTTTTTGGTAATAGATACGTCACAGTGATTTGTAATCTTAGAAAACCCACTCCCAACCCAAGCCCCTTTTTTACTCAAATGTTTACTTTAAAAAGGACAAAGCCATAGAAAGGCTTTTCTAATCAAAAGCGTATGTGAAAACAAGTTCTCCCCCTCTTTTAATGTTAATCCATGAGGGGTGCTTTACTTCAATCTTAAAGTCTCAAGCCACCATTTACAAACAACCTCATTATGGTCCGTAACTGTATTATGACATCCTGTTACCTTGTCGTCTTGGTTGTAAATGGGTGGTTGGCTTGGCCATCGTAATTCCTGTTCAAACAGGTGACAATACGGTGTTAGTTAGGTATTATTATTGCTATCCATTAACAGGGATCATTGTCTACATCCATTAAAAGATCACTAGAATGAAGGGGAATGAAAAGCCGTGCCAAGTTACTTCTCATAGTAGGCTCCTCTGCTGCACTGCCTCTTCTCAGTTAGTTGGTCGGGACACATTCCTTGGAGCCTCCCTGTTTGTGAACTTTTAAATTCATGTTCTGCAGCTCTGATAATTACTGCACCCACTCATTTGCTAACGAGAACTAATGGCTCACCAATTTACAAGCTATTACACTGTGTGATTGGAGAGGGAGGGTCGGGGTGTGTGTGGGTGTTTGAAAAGAGCAAGTAGCATGAGTGTAGAGTTTGTCTTACGTGGGTAGGTTGTGTGTGTCAGTCTGAATCAGTTTACTGTTGACCTCAAACCCTAACCCATAAATGTTTAATGGGAGGTTCAGTGCCATGGTCACTGCTTGCTTTTCACCCACTGTCCTCTGCACACCTCTATTACTCTCCACACCTCATACACCTCACCATTCGTCCACTCATTTCCCTCTCCATCTGTGCAGCTCTCGGTCGGTCTGGGTTCTCATTAGGGTGGTTAGTGATGCGTGCCAGAATGGCCAAGCAGGTCAGCAACCACAAACACAGGGTGAGACTGGCTGTGCCTGTTAGCAAACCCAGACAAATACGCCAACAGCAAAACCATGCCTGCCTCTCCTCTTTGACAGTGGAGGTTCTAAACCATTTCAACTGGGGGGCCAAGCTGGGGCCAGTTGTACTGTTAGAGGGGCCAGTTACATTAAACACTATCGTTGTCATGTAGTTTTCTTCACTGCATTGTTGGCAGGCCCACCCCAGAACCACCCCTGCTCTTTGACTCTTCTTCTGCCTTTAGCGTGGAAACTTTGCATCAAGCAGAGGATATATTCTAGGCCTATCACTGGAAACTTTCTAGACATAATTCTTGCCAAACAGAAACATAATTTGTACTATCAGCACTTTGAACCCAAAGATGTGTTTTATTTGTACGAATCATGTTTGATATGCAATAGCTGAGAATTTCTGGCACTGGCCAGGGTTATGCATAATTCAACCCAATATGTGGCCAATTCTCTGATTACTAAGAATGCTACAGTTGCTTGCTTTTCCTGTGACCTTTAAAGGTTTTCACATTGGAACTGATGACTAAACTAGGGAGTAAGGACCTGTAAGTGAAGGATTGAGGATCTGTGCTTCTACAAATACATCTCAGAGAGTGTGTTTGTCTTCTTAAAGAAGTGTTCAAAGTGCTGACAGCAGAGAACCTGTTTGTCTTAATATGAACGAGCGATTCCCCATGGCGTATATTTAAACGGTGCGGAGACACTCACTCGCTCGTGGCAGCTCCCTCGCGGACTCTTGAGGTTAATTGCTTTCTCTGCCAGTCGCTAACGGGATTATCTATCTGTGAACGCATCCATACAAATTACTCTGCCTACACTGCACAAGGGTGAGCTGAGATGACTGCATGGAGAGCGAACTGCAACACTCGTAAGCAAGTGCATTTGGATTGAGAGGTCAAAGATGCAACATTTAACATAAGGGCACCCGTACTAGAAGAACACGGCAGCAAATATAGGCTACTGCATCTTTCATGACCCTGTACAAACCTCCAAAAATCTGGTTTGAAAATTGTGTTTTCTGATTGGCATTTAACTCAGTATAACTTGAGAAAACCATCAACTCAGTATGCCTGCATCTTGTCCATTAATTGTATACAGCGGGAAAGTTATACCTTACTTCACAGAGTGAGAAAATAGTATCAAATGAATGGCCTGTGTCAAGAAGGCTGACAGTTTTACCAGATCTTGAGTTATTGGGCCAAATATGTTACTAGAAGAAGAAGACCAAACAAACACAATAGGCTTCCTCTTGAGGAGAAATCCTAATAAAGAGGTAAAAATGGCCGTCAACTGTGTTTGCCCTTCACCAGTGACCCCATTGCCTTACCTTTCACTGGGCAGAGGTCAGGTGAGGAGGTCAGAGTTGTGGAGAGAACCAGTGACCAGAAGTTAGGAGATGAAGCAGACTGGCTAGGTTGACATAATGACAGATGTACTGCTGCACACGTTTACCTATCCCGAAACACACATCTGGCTTACTTTACTAGACCTATACAGCAAGGCACACACACAGGCACAAACACATTCTTAAAACACACAGTGCACACACACCGTCTCAGGGTACACATACACGCTTGCAACACATACACACACACACTGATGTTAGATAAAAGCACACTGGAGCACTGTATTTGTAGAGATGTTAGTCTATGATATATGCGATGCTAATCTTTTGCTTTTTTGGCGTTCAGACGAAGGTTTCTTTGGATTTGACAACTTTGTGATGTAGGCCACATGCGAAGGGGATGTTTTAGACAGGAAACCAGGCCAAAGGCCAAAATCCTCTGCAGATACTTACAAGCCTGCTCCTCCACTCACACATGAAGAACAGCGCTCTGGAGGAGGAAATGATACGTTTCCAGATAGCGTGTCAGGAATAAACACTAATGAAATGGACCAGGGCAACCATGTCAGGGCAACTGTCACACAGAGATTAGCTCTTTAGAAGAAGAACATCCATGGTGTGAAGTAGAGATGCTCTACTGAGACACAGAGTAGTACTCATATCTATAAAAAAACAAACAGCCATATGGTTTAGAGTGTGCTTTGCTCTGTGTGAAAATATCCCTGCATAGTTGTGGAGAATCATGGGTTGAGTCCAAGTACCTCTACAAACACATAATTTTATCCATCAATGTGTTGTCAGCGCCAACTGATAATGTGGTCTCCAAATGTTTACCATAAAGCATCAGTTACCTTCCGAGAAGCCGGCATCATACCAAGGCTTCCATCATTAAGTAAACAAACAGGTTTATAACCCATCTGTGGGCCAACACACTTCAGAGACAGACGGCAAAATTTTCTCTGTGAGACTCCTTCTCTTTTCCTTTAAGAGGCGAGAGGGGTAGAGGAGGTGAACCATCTGGTAAACCTTCCGCGTTTGGGAGGGAAAGCTGTGCTTACAGTACACATTCTTTGAAATATTCAACAGCTTCAAATGATTTTGTTCAGTCCAAAATAGCGTCAGATAACTCACACCTTAATCATAGAATAGATTCAAAATCATGCTGCATTGCTAAGTTACCTAAATACCAATGTTTCAGTACGAGTTGCATCAGGTTTAGATGGAGCTGATGTGGTTTCGTTCAGATCGTAATCGTTTGTGATGCAGCAGTGCCACCTAGGGAACAGATCTGAGCAGCAGCAGTAGTCTGTGGCAGATGAACATCTCCCGTTTCCCTGCATGGCTGAGATGTGAAACATTATATAGGCTACAGTAGAATAAATCCACATTCAGCCTAGATACAGTCCTCTTGAACTCACTAGGAGTGAAAAGGCACTGAGTGTGGATTGTTAGCTATATTGATAAGTGAGGTGAATTTGTGGGGTTATACAGAGGTAGCTCTGAGGACCTCTGCTAGACAAGTGCCATAGCCGACCCAGTGGGTTTATGTAACAATTTTACTCTGCTTATGTAACACTGCGTGTTTAAAAGTCCTCTAGGTCTAAACTTAGGGAAAGGATTTAAGTGCTTGCTGTTTACATGAGACTTAACGATTGTTTTTTAACAAGTAGTGATACAAAACTGAGAAAGACTTTTGGCAATAATATTTATTTGAATTTCCTCAAGATAGCGACACTCAAGACAATTGGATGTTTGACAAGAGACTAGAATCTTTCATAACATGTTAGATCGTTGTTCCATATGAACAAATAACTGGTTAGACAGAAGAAGAAAAATATGTTTTCTTATGGTGCTCATGCTTTGTTACAGAGAAAGCGTACTTAAGATTTCATGTGAGAAACTGGATTAGCAGGATTATTGAACTGGACATAGTTTTCATACTGTATTGGATCAAAGTGTAGAGTCTTGCAAAATCAGATTTACATAATCAACTAGCATGATTAAATTAAAACGCTAACATAACACCATGACACAAGTCAACATAATCTCTCAAACCGACGCACAGAACAACAGTGGGTAGCCAAGAAAACGGAAAAGCTCAGAGTCATCGAGATCGACTTGCTACCAAAGAGAGAAAGCTTATATAGAGCAGGATACAGAAGCGTTTAGAAAGGCATGCTTGGGATCTACACACAGAGGTTAGATATAGTTAACTACAGTCAGAGCGGCCACAGACACAAGCAGAAAGAGATAGATACAATAGAGAGAAAGAGATAGAAAGTTAGAGAAGCCCAATATAGGATTATGCTAGGCAAGATTAGCATGCTTGCAGAGCGAGAAGCAGTAACTTTACGGGACATTGACAATATACAGAACAGTTGTAAAGGCTAGCGACAGTACACTAAACTACGAGCTAAGCTATTGATTGTGGGTGCTAAAGCTAGTAACAAGAGCTACATAAATGTACAGTATATATTGTAGATTGTATTTCACAAGCTGGAGAAGCAAGGCGTTGCATGCACGTGCAAAGGAAGCAAGTTTTAGTATAGTAGCAGCAGCAGGAAGAGAAACAAAATGGCTGACTTTCCATGACTACCACAGTGAGATTCATCTGTTGTTTGTGTCACAGTGTTAGTCAATTACAACAGGGAAGGTTTGTATAATGTACTTCAGAAAGACTCTAGGATGGACTCTGTAAATATACGATGAAGTCATAATAACAGGTCATAGAGAAGCTACATCATATCTACAAACTACAAAATCGACAAAACAGCAAAGCAAGAATTTTTAAATCAAACCTTCACTTTCTTTTCCAACAGACCCTCAGAAGTTGCAACGCACTCTAATTATGTTTTGTGTCTTTTTCTCACCACTTATGAACAACCATTTGACATTGCACGTTATTAGATCATCTTATGCGTATACTCTAAAGTGCACAACCTCGCTTTTGAGGAGAACTAGACAATACTGGCGATCGATACTAAGGCAACACATTTACAAAACACACAAAAGTACACATTAAATCATACTGTCAAGTATCACGTGTGCACAAAGGAACACAGGACTTCAGTGTGGAAAAGGGCTTTGCATATTCATTTGAAATCCATACCACAGTCGTCAGAATCTGAAATAGTTTTCAAGGTGAATTCAGTTTCATTAACCAAGTGTTAAAGCCAGTCCCTGATCACATTTTTCTTTGAAGTAGCTAGTATGGGCTACACTAATAAAGTCAAGTATCGGACACACACACACACACACACACAAATATGCATTGTTGACCAACAGGATGAAAATACAGATATTCCTCGTTGGATAGAGAAAATATGAATAACTTTACCTCACATAATAGTCTCTGGTTAAAATGCCTTATATACACACACACACACACGTATACACACAGATATGTACGTATGACATTTGAAAAATCTATTTACAGTCTATGATTAAAGTGATTGTACACTGATAAACCATGTTGAGCAAATTGTGCTTTTCTAACATGTGTTCTAATGGCAATGCTACCAAACCTCTGCTTGGCAAAACAGGGTTTGCATTACTTTGACAGAAAAATAAATGCCTTTGGCCTTCAATTTCAACCGTGTGTGTCTGATTACTTTCAATTGCTATTGATTCTACAATTTGCAGACTACTTCAAAACTTTGAGCTATTTTATAGACAAAATGCCCAAATTCTTAAGAACAGACTTTACTTATTGTTTGTTAGCCATTAGATTGGACCCATATCGAAATATTGCTTGAGAATGAATACATTAGATGCCATAACTATAGTAATAAGGGATTATCTTCTTTCCCCTGCTGTTTAGTGCAAGTGATGTCAGGTATGGCTGAAAATCTGGTGATGTGTCTAGCCTATACTCTAAACAAAATGTATGTAATTTACCTCCATCTGTAAGTTCTTTGTTATAAATCGACAGCTCAGACAGCTAGACTTTCTACTTCGAACCAACAGTAGTTTATCCTGCAGGCTTCGGCCCTTGAGCATGACAATAACACACACAACCCTTAAAGCAGGGGTCTCCAACCCTGCTCCTGGAGTGCTACCTGCTGTAGCTTTCCCTCCAACACTAATCTAGCACACCTGATTCTAATAATTAGCTGGTGGATTGGGTAATTAGTGTCGAAGCAAGTCCAATAAGTGTGGTGGGAGCAAAAACCAACAGGCCGGTAGCTCTCTAGCCACAGGGTTGGAGACCCCTGCCTTAAAGGGTAGCTTTGCTGTCTTTAAATATATGATGAGCCTGTCAACATCCATATCTTCTTATTGACATAAAATAAATGGCTCACATTCTATATCCACAATTAGAGATCTAGAAGTGTAGTTAAATAATTGCTCGAAGCTTTAAAAACAGATCATACAACACAAAGTGCATCCATAATGAACATGAATATGCCTGGTGTGTTGAGCATATGGAACTCCAGGAGCTTTTTAAGTGACCGAGTGAAAATACCTTTTGCTGTAAAGGACTTAATTCCATATATGATTATCCTTACAATCCCACTCTTTTCCTTATTCAACATTTCATGTTCTCCACTTATATTTGGAAACGTCAGACACTGAAAAAAATCTATTTGGATTTGTAGACGTCTGATACAGTATCAGCAAATCACTCTTTTAGATCCAAAAGACCAAGACTATTGAGACTACTGGTTGAAATATGCTAATGTAAAGGCAGTTGACTGAGTTGAGGTAAGCTGAAGTGCTCTTTTTTAACATAAACGACTACATTGTAGAGTACAATAGCACACAACCACATTTGGCACTGACAATATCTGGCAAATGAGAATGATTAGAAAATAACCTCCTCCTCATCAACCTATTGCACTAGCATCTTATATCACAAAAATACATAGAAATATTACATTGATTGCTCTACTTTATACTAAGAAAGGCAGACAGAAGCACTTTTACAGAGCTCTAGACCTAGTTGGCCCACAACAAAGCTACAATACATAAATATGGATATTTCTATAGATCTTTTTCTCAAATATACTTTTTTTTCATATATACCTTGGGACTTTGAAGGAAAGAAAAATAGTTACCAGTACATTCACGACAAACATTTCATCCGCCTAGAGGAAAATGAGGGGACAATTTGTCTTATAGGTCCTGCCCAAGCCTTTCGATTTCCTCAATTAGAAAGTCGATGTCCTGGAAGGTGGCTGCAGGGTTGGAGATGACCATGCGGAAAAAGTTGACCTTGTCCCCCTGTGGTTGGTAGCTGACCATGGTGGTCCCGTACTCCATCATCCTGGCCTTGATGACTGGAGCCACCTGGACAACACAACACACGTTACCATTCATCCTCCGAACAAATCACCTGTTTAATTGAAGCTCCACTTAAGATTCATGATGAATGAATGAACAAATCTGTGGATTAATTAATCAGAGCAATCTATTTTCTGACCTTACTTAGGAACCATATTTGTGGCAAATCGGGACCCCCCCCCCCCCAAAGACATCTTGTGACAGCTATGGTGACGACTAAATCAAGCGCCAGGGAAGGTTCAGCAGGCACTGGCCGACATTGTAAAGTTGAAAGGTTATCTTGCAAGGAAATTAATTTATTTTGCTCCCTACTTGGCCCCTTTGGTGGAGTGAAGTGGGCCTGACGCTTTGAAGCAGATTCAATTACAAGTTTGCAGCCGATAGAGGAAGTGACACTCTACTGTCATGGTTGTTGGCAGGGCCACTCTGTGGCTGTAGAGCAGTTCTACCAGGAACACTATTTCAGCCACAACATGGGCCTTGACATGACTTATAGCTAACCCTTAAGTCTCTAAGTGTTATCTACCTTAAGTGTTTCTCAAAACTAGAATTTAAAATAATTCAGTTGAGGAATTCAATAGTAATGCAGTTGAAAGCTAGCTTTTAATAAAAAAAATAAGAAAGGCATGTATTTATAATATAAAAGTAATTTTTTTACCAGCATGTCTTATTCCTCACAGTGAAATTTTGATTCAAGAATATAAAGATAAGAAGTAATACTTTGTTACAGCTAGTAAAGTAAAATGCTTTAGCTTCAAAGCTCATGGATAAAATTGACTTTAATAACCTAAAGGTCTGGAATAATGTAGAATAGACTTATAGCATATTTGAGGTATTAAGTTCAAGCATGCAAAGAAACTTAGGTTTAAAAGTAAAAAATAATAATACTGCTAAGAGTTGCTATGCATACAGAGGAGTATTAAAAATGTAAGGTTTTCTTCAGTCCTTTCACTGTTCAAAGCCCACTGCTGTTGAGATACCCAGTCTGTGTTTACAGAGCCAGCAGTGCTTGGCTAGCACAAAAGGCTGCCTACAGCTCTCATCACAATATAATTACAGTCCTTCCACCCTAAATCTGTTGCAGGTGTCCTGCTTCAGTTGGTACTGCTGCAATTATACAGAATAACAATAACTACCGGTAATCAAAGTTAGATTAAATTGCCCAGCTTATATAAGTTCCCTGACAATAATTACATTTTTTCAATCACTGTTTATAATATTTAGAATTTAAGATATCAGGTATAAATACAAGGTTTCCCTGCAGTGATACCTTTTCTCTCTGTGGTCCTAATTGTTCTAAATAGGTGTCAAAGGGCAGTAATTAATTATGTTGATGTCCATACCCAGTACTCAGGCATTCTGGATAATTAGTCTATGACAAGTGAAGCTATGTTTAGATGAATATTGGAAAATAGGGAAGAAAGTACATTTATTTGAAAGATGAACGTGGGAGAATGAGAAACAATAATGAAAAGAAAAAGAGAGAAATCAACTGAGAGAGAAAGAGGGAGGAAAGGAGAGCGGGAAAAAGAGACACAGAGAGAGAGAGAGAGAGAGAGAGAGAGAGAGAGAGAGAGGGAGAGAGAGAGAGAGAGAGAGAGAGAGAGAGAGAGAGAGAGAGAGAGAGAGAGAGAGAGAGAGAGAGAGAGAGAGAGAGAGAGAGAGAGAGAAAGAGAGAGAGAGAGAGGGAGAGAGAGTTAGAGAGAGAGAGGCTCTTTGTATGTCTGGCACGCACACCATCTGTTTTTCCTAATTGTCGATTAGTGTGCCTTTGCTGCTCTGAGCATTGCTGCCTCTGAATGGCTGCCACAGTTACAGCTGACATCCAATGACTGAAGTAATAACCTCAGTCACCCCCATTCCAGGCCATTGTCATTTGAAAAAATATCTCAGCAAAACACTGACCAACCAACCAAGATACTATGTGCCTAAATCCTTGAGGATTAGGTTGGTTTAGGTGCAGTTATATTGGCATTTGTGAAGCCCTCTCTGACATTGCTAGTAAAAAGATCCATACAATACGATATGATTTGATGTTCAAAGCCTTTTCAATTTGGGGTTTTTGGAACTTTCCTCCAAAACGACAACAAGGGTCAGCCATTTTGTTCCCGAGGCGAGCATGTGGTGAACGAGCTGCGAGGCCAGACAACACGAGGGTGTGAAGAACAGACGCCTGACTGTCTATTCTTCACCAGACAGGTCTTCACTTCAGACCAGACGGGCCTGCCCTGTTTTTTTCCGTACCTTGTGCAATCGTTTCTTTTTCTCCTCCTTGTCCTCCATAGAGCGCATCCCAGGAGGAAGGTACCAGAAACACACGTTGGTGTGCTGGGGCTGAGGAAGCACAGAGTAGAAAGACGAGAAATGATTCATCCATAATTTGGAGTATTGGATAAACATGAACATCAAAACACTACTAACCACACACACACACAAATGCACACACGTTCACAACCATGACCCCCCACCCGCGCACGTAGACGCCACACACACAAACACAGCAGGACAGAAAACGAAAGAAATTGATCCGAAAAACCACAGAATGGAAGGCTCTGAAGTTAATCCTTCCAGTGTATCAAGCCATTGTATTTTCTGTTTGATGAAAATAAAAATTCACACCCTGACCACAGAACTCCATTTGCTGTTTCAGGTGGTCTGGCTAGTATGCCAGAATGCCTCTTAACTCTCTATTCTGGGAGAAAAGGCCGGAATTTGCAATAGGGAAAAACATTCAGTATGTATGGTTGACTAGCCATGAATAGGCCACTCATTTGCACAGCCTGTGTTGAGTCATGGATGACTCTACCAAATGTGACTCTCTTAAAGACCTGGCTAACGAAGCATCTAAGCCAATGCCCTGAGGATCTCTTTCATGGTCCTTGTTTTTGGCTAAGCTAAAATACGTTTGAATAAAAAACATACCATAAAACACACTTAGTAGTCATTCTAAATAACTCTGTCCAAGTTCTACATTCACAGAGGTGTTTGGCTTCATAACGAGATATATCTAAGCCAAAGACAAATGTTTGCCATTGTGGGGAGGGGGGGGGGGCAGTGGGGGAAATTTCAGAAACAGGACTATTCATATGTATATGAGCAATTACACAGTCTATTATATGCTATCCATTAAACATGATAGCAGGCATATTATCCTGGCAAGGCATGCAATGGATGAAGCATTCATCCAACACAAAGAACTGGCTTACTTCCTGTCAATCAAGTGGACCATGAATGACACAGAATTTCCCGATAATAAGGACATATCTAGGTGATATACGATATTGAGTATATTATGTCCGTTGCAGGTAATTTTTGTATCTTCCATGTGGAGTATTGCCTACACAAAGTAAAAAAGAGGTGAACATACTTTTCCATCAAAGACCATCTCGTATCCTTCTCTGTCTTTGATCTTGTTGTACAGGTATTCGGACAGCTCCAGACACATGTCAATCTGGGACTCAAACCCAATGGTGCCCTGCCAATCCAAGAGAAAACACCAAGGTGCTCACAAGGTGAAGGCAATACTGGTGACTGGTTTGACTGCATGATGACTTGTGGTCTGTATTAAGGTTGCTACGTATATATATATATCAAGAGAGAGGTCAATCGCCACTTTTATATATTGTATGTATGTATGGTGCTGCTTCCGTCCTATTTTGGCCCCTGCATTTTGGCTGAAGATACTTCTGGGATGCATCGTATAGTTCATAGAATCACTTTTTAATAATGCATTCCATCATATGCCTATTGTGTTGAGAAATTGAGTTGAGAAGGTCTAAGTTACCATAAAATAAAACCAACATAACTGGCTAATGGGATAGCCATATCGCATATTTGTAGAAATTAAGCTGAAAAATACATAGTGATATCCAATATGAAACAGTATTTGCATATATGTACACTGCGGTTCATGTGAAATCCAGAGAAAATGTATACCAGTTATTTTACGTAGAACTAAACCTTAAACATTTTTGTACACTCCTGCAACCCTTTGTACAAAATCTGTCCTCCTCCACCCCCCCCCCCCCCCCCCCCCCCAAAAGCAAGGCTGCACCTGTGTCTTTGTGATGTAGGGGGCTGTCAATTCCCCATTGTAGCACTTTGATTAGCTATTACCCCCTGGCCCTCAGCTGTCAAGCTGCAGGCGTAAGACCAGCCACCTCCTGCCTGGAAAAGGCCTCCCAGACGGGCCTCATTGTCAGGTAGTGTTAAGACTGAGTGCTCTTTGCCTGGAACGCGCAAGCACACTATTTCTCAAGAGCCTTTTTTGTTGAAAATAGGAAGGGTATATAAGACTTCATCCTACCATAAACATGCTAGTCTGGGAGTACTCAAATTCAAACAGTACGTTTAAGCATCTTCATATGATAGGAAAACCATGTAGCATAGGCCTGACATTCAAGTTGTACACCCAGGTGGCACATGTTAAGATGTTCCCTTTTACAAACTGTCCGAGAATGTAATCACTGACAGGAGAGCCCCTCACCTTAGCTCTCCACATGAGCCAGAGCTTGAAGATGTCCACGTGGCGACCACACTGCAAGGCCTTGTCCCCGGTGTCGTAGGACAGGTCATAGTGCTTGTCCTGCTGGAACAGGTAGCAGGCATGCATCTGGTTGCAGTTCTGCATCAAACCCTGGGAGGACACAAGGCATACAAGATCCGATCAGGATCAAGGTCAGGATTAAGCGGCATATGTTGCACAGACCGATCATATAGTATGTTGAACCTCAATGCATGACACTCTTTTATGGTGTAGCCCTCCAAATAATGACCAAGTTCACAAACCTTTTTGGATTTTCACAATAAATGAGAACAATGTTTTTACCTCCTCCCTAACCAGCAAGGCAGAGCACTGGAGAGGAACTGACATCATCTTGTGAGGGTTCCATGTGACCGAGTTGGCCCTGGGGATTGGACAGTAGCAGATGCATCAGATCACATGCAACCCCATTGGACACAGCAGGCTGGATTAAATAAATGTTGAGGAGCTGTAGAGAGGTGAAACTGACCTGTCCACTCCATCCAGCTTCCACCTGTGTCTCCTGGACATGAGCAGACTCCCTCCCCAAGCACCCTGGAAATCAAACCACAGTGAGATCAGAAAACCCCTTTGAGACACACCTTTGTGAAGTGCTGTACTATATTCGAAACCCATGACATCAGCAACATGACACGACAACGTAGTTCTTAATACTGCTTTAAAGTATTAGCAACCTGTATCTCTTGGAGGCTATACATGTTCAGGTCCATGTGGGTTCTCATAGATGAATCATAAAGAAATATGGCTCATGTAAGTCACAAATCACCCATGAAAAAACATCTCACAGTATCTGTGTCTCTCTCTTCCCTTCCAAACAGGAAAAACATCTGACAGGGTATTTATGTTGTGTCACACTGTCCTCTCTGTTGCATTCCTCTCTGTGTTTTAATAGAGGTGTCCCTGTTGCGTGTCACGCCTGAATCACCTCCATTAACAGATAGAGACCTTCAGTCTGGGAAGGCCATGATGGGGAAGTCAGGGGAGAAGATGATTTACAGCCTCTGCTCCAGTTTCCTTAATCTGTGTGAGAGGAAATGGTTGGTTCCTATCTAGGTCAGCTACAGACTGTGGAGGGGATCCAGATAGATATGGAACATTTATCAAACTCAGCCGGCTGGTAAAAGCGATGCCATTTTCCTGTCTGCACTGACACACCTGTGGCGAAAAAGCTAACAATTTACAATTTACAGAGGTAATGGTAGGCGGTGTAAAGAAGGAGGTCTCCAGAAGGAGATGTTTCCTCCCATGCTAACGAAACAGCTAAGCTATTCTCGTCCTGAAGCGGCCTGGGTTCGTATCTGGCCATGGCCCTTTGCTGCATGTCTGTCCCCCCCCCCCTCTCTCTCTCTCTCTCTCTCTCTCTCTCTCTCTCTCCTTGCCTTTCCTGTCAGACTTCACTTACAAAAAACAAGCTATTCAAAAAGAGGTGGTGTTGTTACTCACATCCACGTGCATCCAGACATTGTACTTCTTGCAGATGTCAGAGATGGGGATGAGAGGGTCAAAGGCTCCGTACACCGTGGTGCCAGCAGTGGCACTCACAAAGAACGGCACAAAGTCCTGGAGGGACGGGAACGAGATAATGAGCTGGTCAGCAGTCCACGCTTTGAATGTCATTGACATTCATTCCTGCTGCTTGCTACTGTGCAATTCAGTCCCACAATTCTAGAATGACCTCCATGGTTATATTCGGTTACATACAGTACATATGTAAGTAAAGCTGACGTCTCATCTGTGTCATGATGGAGGTATGGATCTGTCGTAGGATTTTACCTTCTGTTTGGCTTCTAGTATTCTCCTTTCAAGGTCAGCTGGGATCATTTTACCACTGCGGGTAGAGGGGAGAAAAAAAACGATTTATTGCCGCGATGATTTTGCCATCATGTTAGAGCAGCATGAACAGTTTGATCCTTGAGCAAGCTTCAGTCTAAGCAAACAGGGGTTCTGTACCTTTCATCCACTTTGATGCAGATGACGCTCTCCGTTCCAATGCCTAAGGCCGCTGCACCCTTTTTGATCGAGAAATGGCTCTGAAATCCAAAGACAAGAACATTTAGAAGGGTTAACCTTTTAATAAGCCTACAGGTACATCAGTAGTAGCATTTAACAGCCTGTCTTGTTTCGTAAAAATATATATTTTATAGCTTAGAAAAGAGGTTGAGGACAAAGGAGATTTCTCCAATAAAAATAATTTGAATGTTGCTCTAAAAAAGCCAGGGCTTTTGGGACAAAAAAACATTTGGACTGTTGCTTCCTGCAGCTTTCAAATCAAATCCTTCAAATCATCCGAAATGCTGCAGGGGGTGAAATATCACCTAGCATCCTTGCAATGTGCCACACATAATCAACGACACATTAGCTCATCGATGTGAGAAGGGAAGTGACATTTCCTACCTACAAACAAGTGTCAGACGCCACTAAGGCAACAGCGTCGACCTCAGCCCTGATTCTACAAAATACATCAGTGCACATAGATCCATAGTTGTGTACTTCAACAGAAATGTTACCAATTAACCAACATAGTTGTTAATTAACCAATGTACTCCAACTTAACAAACTGAGCAAACAGCTAACTTAGCCAAACGTTTCTTCTAAAAAGGTAAGAAGTGTTGATGAAAAGTAGGGATGGGGTGAGGAGCCTACATGTTCGGACGTGAAGGCCACCAGTCTGGGGACCGATGACATTCCTTTCTCCTTCACTTCAGGAAACATCTTGAAGCGAGCCAGCAGCATGGCGTACATGTTGGAAATAGCCCCACCTGGAGGACAGAAGACACCCACACGGCTCAATAACTTCAGCAAGTGTCCGTAGATTGGTCACTTGCGGGAGAAATATCGCCCCGCACTCCCTTTTCGAAAAGCAATCACACATAGCAAATGTGAAAATTGCCATGCTGGGGTTCTTATTGGTAAACAAGGCCATTGAGCACTTTCACAGTGTGTTCGAAGTCAGGGAAATGCTAAATGTCACACAAGCGAAGGCTTTTCTGCAGGAGTCTGGGTTTGAATCTAGTCCAGGCCATTTCCTGCATGTCTTCCCTTGCCTTTCCTATCACTCTTTTACAGTCTCTATTGAATACAATAAGGCTTAAAAATCGTATTTAAAAAAGAGAAAATAAATGTCATTGCAATGCGTAGTCGTGCTATCAGTCACTGCTTTCAATACGAACGCCTGGAATCTCATGAATCTTATCATCCAACGTCCTCCTCTCCTCTGATTGGTGATTATTACATGTCAACCAGAACTCCAGAGGGACTATATAAGAGGTTGCTGGAGGTTGCCACAAAAAATATATGCTAATTAGCTGTGGAAAGTGTTCCATTATATCATCAAAATGCAAATTGACAGGGACCAGTAAATGGACCAGACCATTTTCACCGAAGGTGTAGGGGGGAACTGAAAAGCAACATTCACTCACCAGGAGAGAAGATGCCATCCCCACGTCCATCCTGCCAGCCAATGATCTCCCTCATCTTCTTCAGAGTGACGTATTCCAACAGCACAAAGACAGGAGCCACCTCATAGGTGAACCTGGATTGCGCAAGAGGTATCACATGTTCAAGGTTACGCAAATAAGGATGTGTCTCAAAAAATAGAAAGAAATGGTCAGACGTCACAGCAAACTGTTTTGCAACAGCTTTTCCTGAATAGGTCTGTGGTTTCACAACATTGCAGCACTTTGTCATTGAAAAGGTTGATCCAGGGTTAAGACATGAGAGACAAGACTTGGGTGGCCAATGTAACTGTGAAGTTACTCAATTTATAAGGGGCATTTATGAGGGTCAAATTATTTTATTTAACATATTACACAATGTAATATGCAATACTTTGTTATACTTTCGTTGAAAATTACTAGATTTATTATGTGTTAATTAGAGAGAATTTGAGGCATTTGTGTTAGCATACTGTGAGTTTATTCTTCCTTTCAAGTAGAAGATTTTGGCATATTTATTGAAAGAGCAATAATTACATAAATAAGCATGGTTGTTAATATGTACTGAATGTAATACAGCTGGCAGATTCCCAGTCCTCTTTCTATGACTCATCCTTGACTTGGGGTCCATTATCTTTCCCAGCTAACCCTCAAATTAACTGTGGATAAGCCTGAATGAAGAGAAATTTAATTCCACAGCTAATTTATCTCCTTGAATCACCACGGGGACATAGGAAAGAGGGAGGTGTGGGTTAAACTTATGTAGTATTGAGTCCTGATTTTCAGTTGAAAGCATCATTTTCATTTGCATCCATTGCTATCATTTTAAGCAAACACAGGAGGGAATGCATGTGGACAGGAAGTAGATATCAAATATGATCAGTAATTTATGATGCAGGAAAAGATACTCACATATTGGTATTGGCGGTGGAGGTGAGCCAGTCTGCTGCTAGCCCAACCATGTCTAATCCTGTAGAGAGCTGATTGAAGTACCTGGGATGGGCTATAGACAGAAAGAGGGGTAAATTGTGTGAAATCAAAAATGGTTAATGTTGTTAATTTCGTGTTTTTTGTCAGGAACATTGATGAACTTGATGTTCATGCCTGACATTGCATGTTAGAAATATAAACTAAGATTTACCACATCATCCTAGCAGTATATGAAAATACATATTTTTTACATAAATCTTCCACTATTTACAGTCAAGTTGGATTGTTTTAAGGGTTTTACAACATTATAAATAGCGAATATTTGGCAGGGAACATCGTTTTAGTTAAATTCGTTTTTAAATCGATTTTGGTTGGAGGCAATGAAGTGGGGATGATTTAGTGTTGTGTCATTTTCAATTTGCCCCATAATAGGAATGGCTTTTCTCCTCCAAATAGACGGTCACTAGGGAATAAGAAGGACTTGGCCCATTTAACTGATTATCATCTCGGTGCTTCTCATACCAGGTTTACACCACCTTATCGTAAATTACAGTCTTGCCACAAGAAAGCAACGAGAACGTAATCACAGCTATTTTAACCGGCTATTTAAATCTTTTTTCGCATCTTTGCCTCAAACAATATGACAATAATTTGTTATTTTCGTCCCTTCAAATATAAAATACATTTAGAAATACCAAGAATAAATAATATAGGCCTAGTTCATTTAGTCCTCGTAATATCAACACATATGTTTTCATAGAAGCAGGTGCATAATAATGATTTAAAATTGTACGTTTCCCTATACAATAAAAAAGATAAAAAGATTTGGGCCTAGCATATGTATACATTTTTTATAGGCTACCTGTTTTGATGGCGTATTTCAGTGTGGCACGACAGCTTATCAAGATATCATCCAGTGTTTCTGGTTCATCCGACAGTTCCCAGTTGTTCCTCTGAAGTAATTCATTGGGATAGTGAAAATCAATGACTTTCGTTTCTCTGTCAAAAGATTCCACGATATATGCCAACAAAATATCCACAACTTCTTGAAGAAATGTCATTGTCTTTGTGTCCCCATTCAACGCGGGTAGCAGGTCTGTGGATAAACACGAAAGACAGTTTTAGATATTAGGCCTCAGAGTTTAACCTTGGCAAAAAAGGTGAATTTATTCGGTCAGAAAATGTAGCATCCTTGTGCTACGCTTTTTGAAGGGATAAACAGACCGCACAAATGGGCTAAAATAAATGTAGGCTATGCTGCAGCATTTTTGATAAGTTGGTGTAAAAAGATACAAATGGGGACTTCTGGCATGTATGAGGTGTGATAAATAAGCTTTTTCTTTACTAAACGAAATTGATCACACAATATAGGATGAAGGTGACCTTTAATATTCTGCGAAATTGTCTATTTAAAATATTTCGTGGTCTCATAATTTGCATTGGAATTTGAAAATGAACTCAAACTGGTTTGTACCTGTTGAGTAAAGGTCGGAAAAACCGACAGCCGCCTTGGAACAATTACACGGTTTATTGCAGCCGCAGGTTTCAGCCGTTGTCTCGGGCTCTTTGGCGGACGGTTCGGTGGGTTTCTCGGCTTCTCCAACATTGAGTAGAGCTTTAATCATTTACAGATAATAAAATTAAAATGGGTGAATATCATACCAAAACAATGCTGAAATATTTCCAGTTTGCGACTAAATAATAACCCTACAATAATATGAAAGCCTTCCCTCTAACCTACCACACAATTTCGATCCAATGCCTCCGGATCCGGATAATTTTTGGGCCGCCGCCTGGCACCAAGCCCTGGCTGGAAGGATCAAGTCAAACAAGGATGAATAATAGACTACACGTTCAGGTTGTCTAACTTTAATATGGTAGCCTGTCGAGAGTCTGAAACACGATAAACATAGACAGATGCATGCATTTAGGCTATAGGCTCAAGATGATATAAATCATCAGGCTGTAGGCTACACTCGATTTTTTTTTATATGTTTGCTATTTCATGAAAATGTAACACGTCTATCGTTGTCTGGATGAACATATTGTAAAACATAATTTAAAGTAGCCTAGCAAACGCTGATGCATTTAGAAATTAACTCCTAAATAGTATAGCCAATACCTGCGTTCTCTATTTTTAGGGTTTAAAACCCAATATACTCACTCGTGCTGGGGCTTTGATTGCCTGTATTGTCGCCCGCATTCTCCCCACCAAGAGACCAAAATCCGTGTGATGCCATTGCAAACAGTAGCCAGCAGTTACGAGCTATACAAGAAAAGAAGACAAATAGTGCCCATCCAGACGGAGGTAAACTCGCCGACGGGGAAAAAAAAGAGCTGTTCAAAGAGGTGGTGCTGAATCTGTCCCCTCGAGTCCTTGACTGCAAAACATCTACCCGTGCATTCAAGAGAAATTCTGGAAAAACGGCAAAAACGGAGCACTTCGCAGTGAGTGTTCTCGGCTCGAAGGTGTCCACAGGTACAAAGAGAAATGTAAGGCTGCGGTTATCCAAGACAATTTGGTAACGGTTACCCAGAGCTCCACGCGATTAAGTGCAGAGCGCAACTACGCACTACTCACTACTGACTGAGGCTAACGGAAATATTCAGGGATGTTCAGAGTGAGAGAATGAGGAAGACTCAACCTCTACCGAATAAACATGTTTGTTGGACATAAAATATATCTCTTAAATGAACATGCATATATTATTTAAGAAAAAATGTTCCAACAATGAAAGATGAGAAGTCTGCTGTACCCTATGGTTTCAACAATATCAAAATAAAAGAAAAATAAACTGGGATTTCGTCCTAGTTTCAAGTTAACATAGTTTTACGTCACTAGACATCCCAATGTGATTCACAACATGATTAAGTGGGTTGAGTCGAGAGTCGTGACTTTAACCCCCAACTGTTGTCCCCTCCTGTCGCATGGATCCCAACTCAAGAAACAATCTGGATAACTTTTTTTGTATAGTAGCCGCACTAATTCATCTACTCAGCGCTTGCTTTTCTGGCAGTCTCCTATAATTGCCCCCCTCCGGTTGAGGAAACACACCGTGTGGAGACATCATTAGTATGAGCGCGTGGGTTCCTCTCTCTCCGCGCGATTTCCAGCCGAGCACTCTGTAGAGCGTGGCGGAAGAATCCGCGGTCCATTTATTTGTGCTCTCTGTCGTTCGCTCACCGCCGCATCAGAATATCTCCCTTGTCACCACCAAACATTAATAAAATGTAGGACATAAGATAGCTCATATACATTTATCAACATGTTTTAAGTCTGAAATCGTGGCAAATATTCATGAGAAATGTGGTTAGGCTACAGGCTACACCACAATCTTTTGATTCCCACACGAACGGCACATATACATATTCAATCACACTTGCAATCAACACAGCAATTAAATATATGAAATAAAATATTATTGTTATTAATGGAAAGATGGACATTAGAGTGAGATGACAAGAACCGGGCTCTTAGGGAATAAAGGCGTGTTTGAGGTCATGTTGGAGGATAGACAAATCTTTCGTTTGTGCAGTTATGCGCATTGAGACCACGCGGTTCAGTAACATCCCTTGTGGGCTTTTCTCCTTTAAATGTCACACTTGAAGGTTATGAGTTCACTCTTAAGGAAACGGTGAGCGAATGTAAAATGGACCACGTGGTAGAAGCGCTGGCCGATGGGGTTTGGCTAAAGTCACAGTCTTTTACAGACATGAACATATGAAGGGGAAACACAGTTTCTGTGAATTATGGTTTTGCCGGATTCTGCAGTAGGCCCATCTTCAGTTCATATGTCCCCCTTCGTCACAATTCAGACATTTATCACATGGGTCTGATAAATAAAACAGAAAACAGCTGGATTCCCGTAAATTGTGAGTTTAAAACCTCAAAACAACCCCATTAAAGCAAGAGAGCGCAATTGGTAATGGGAGACGACAATACAGATACCGTATCTAAACCTGAAGCGTTTATTAAACAGTCATTGTACAGCAACGTTTCATGCTGAATACATGAATGTACACAAGTGGCTTGCTTATGTTTGTAAAGTAAGTTCGTATGCTATTACATTGTACAGCTACCCTCAGTGCCAGTCCTTCTTAGGCGACATAGGCAGTCGCCTAGCCCTTAATATTATTTGAGTATTTACATTTACAAGTTACTGGGCCAATCTGGTAAATTGCTGCGCTAGACAAGATTGTTCAAATTCAGCGTACTGTACAGCATACTGTACACACCAAAACGTCATAAGCACAGTGACATGGATAAACTTTCATCCGGATTGACACACAACAGCAAGGAAGTTTACCAAGAGCCTAACTTTCACCTCCACAACACACTTCTAGTTGACCTTTTCCAATCAGCTTGTCACAAAATTCATTAACATACTCGAAGCCTATAGTATGTTAGGCTTGAAGTTAAGATTTAACGAAAGAGGAAGACATTCAGCACAAACACGCTGAATGCACAGGGTTTTTACACATTAATTTATACAGTTTTCCTGTTCCCAACCCCATGTACCTGGAATGTATGTTTCCCCTTCAACATGACATACCATATGTTGAGACATTGTTCCAACTTCTGATAATGACATAAGGAGCTGAGACCATTCAGACACTTCAGCAGGTTTAAGATGCCTGGTTGACCTAGCTGGGTCGATGTCAGTGGTCCACACTGTATCCCAGATCATGTCGTTGTAAAGTATCATGGCACATTTGGACAAACGGTGGGTGATGCTGCTGGAAGCCTGCAGGACTTCTGTCAGGTGGCTGTGTGTGTGTGTGTGTGTGTGTGTGTGATGGGGGGGTAAGGTCTTGTGTTCAGTAATGCTTGATGAGCCTCCGTCTCTGGGAGGTCTTCCTGAGCAGCCGTCGGTAGTCGTACGGGTTGTCCTCCGTCTGGCTCTCGGTGGAGGGCATTCTGGGAACGGAGTGCCTGTCGGCGCAGCCGGGGGAGATAACACGAGACAGAGAGGGGGAGGAAATGAAGGAGAAGACAAAAACAAAGAAAGAGGAAAATCAGAGAAGGAGGAGAGCGCCGTGCAGAGGAATGAGAGCGGGAATGAGAGATGAGGAAGATACAGCAGGGAGGAAAGATATCTTGTGTTTTACTTGCGGTGGTGGCCACATTTATCATTCCTGTCTTAACTGAATGCTTTAAGGGTTAGGCCTTGATTTTCTTTCTTCCAAAAGGTGCTGCGAAATGGGTAAACAGTATCTGTATACATTTCCATTTATTTTGTAGTGTATGCAAGCGTACACACACACACAAAAAAAAACACAGACTGTGATTATATCACCCAGTGCGATGAAGATATACCGTTTGTCTTTGGCTGGTTTGGGGGACTCGGGTTCAGAAAGGGCCCTCTCTCTCGACTGCCTCCTCTCCATCGACTGCCTCCTCTCGGCCACCTGCCTCTGCTCCGTCAGCTGCCTCCGGTCCCTGGACGGCCTCCTGTCGGTGGAGCGCCGGCGGTCCGTCGAAGGCCTCCGCTCCACAGACGTCCTCCTGGAGTAGGCGGTGGAGGTGCGTCTCTCCTTGGGACTGCCGGAGAGGCCCTGGTAGTACTGGTCATCCACGTCCAGCAGCTTCCCAGGACTAGGCCGCCACCGACAGCAGGGAGGGCGGGGAGGAAAAGGGGGAAAGGGTCAGCCATATAGGCCTGTGTGAAACGTACCCCATAACGCCGCTCCCTTAGGGGAAAACAATGAAGTAGTCCCTCAGCTGTGTTTAGTGCGCTGTTAAACGAGGTCACTGAGGAGTTCCCAACGGGGAGCTGAAGCAGTGTCCATACCGAATATTTTATAACGTTTCATAGCAGGCCGAGCGTGAATATAGACTCCCATTACCTCACTATGCCAGCCCTGAGATGAGCTGAGGGAGTGTGTGAGAAGCGTGACCTTACAACCTTTGTTCTACAGGCGTGGCAGATAGACCCTCTTATAGCTGATGAATCACAGCCTCCCCCTCCTCCTCCTACACTGACAAACTCAGATGGAAATTTCCCCCTCTGTAGGTTTTTTATATCCCTCCTTTTTTATCCATGGGCGTACTGACTGTGTTACGCAACAGAAAAACAGTAATCTATGGCGCAGGCAAGCCCCACTGCCTACAGACTCCCAAACAGCGTTCCACCAGTATTATGTCACTGTGTTACACAAACCAAACAAAAGGGATCTGCAGTGTTGACCTGAATCACTGCTAGTGAACGCCTTTGTGACAGGAAATAATAGAACATATCTGAGGCTTTATCCATCCCAGGTTCCTACTGTATTTTACAGCCTTTTTCAGTAATCGTCGTTCGTTCCTCACGGCTCTTCTCTGTGTATTCCCCCCCCCCCCCCCCCCCTCCGTGCTTTACTGTGCTGATTTCCACCATTGCATTTGCTTACTGGCACAGTGTCGCTCTCTGTCCTCCTCTTGCCAGCCTGTCTGCCCTCCTGCTTCCCTCCCTCCCTCTCGCTCTCCCCCTCATTCTCTGGGCTGTCAGGCCCAGCTGAAAATGCTATCTCTCCTCCTGACCTTCTCGTTCTTAATGATGCATGTAAACTGCTCCTGTCCATCGCTGGCTTTATTTATCTGCTGACGAGTTATTACCCTTGATGTTTAGAGTCTCATCTTGTCAGTAGCTCACAGTGTGTGTGTGTGTGTGTCTCCAAACTGCGATGACAAAGCACCTGGCCCTCTGCTTGTCCACGAGACCTATCTGTCTATCTGCCTGCCTTCGGGAACACCTGTCATCACCTCTGTAGGTGGGATGCTCACCTTGTGGCCTGTCCAAACACACACAGACACATATGTACACGCACACACACACACATAAAACACACACACACACTCACGCTGTATCCAATCCATCCCACGTTGCAACACCCACACACATTAAGCACACTACCCCGTAGTCCACACCAGAATAGAAGCAATAATCACTGACTGGCATGTTGACAACTTCAATTCTGTACATCAAATCTTACTTTGACCATTTTCTGCTATGTCAAAGTCCAATTTCGCTGAACAAACCCAGCAAGGAGGAGGGGAAAGATGAGACTAATTAAGTCCATCTTAATAGTGTAACGCTACAGGCCGTTAAGTTTAGAACCACACACTATCCTTATGTTGGCCCTCTGCCACGTCCATTACTCAGGGCCACAGTGCCAGCACACAGCAGATCGAGCCTCCCAAAGCCCCTGCCAGAGAGGCGTTAAAACCAGATGAAATACGGGCCGTCAACTCACCCTTGTTTCCTCGGCCGACGTTTGTCATCCTGGACAGACCTCTGAGGAAAAAAGACAAAGAGGAATCCTTTCAATCCAGTTTGCATGCCGTCATACAGCTAACTTTATTGGTTCGTGATCTTTAATGGATGTAGATTGGTTGATTGGTAGATTGGTTGATTGATTGATCGGTTGACTTTATTCATCCCACACTGGGGAAATTCACTGTTACAGCAGACGATTTAAATAGATAAAATCTGGCTACTGCGATAAATTGATTTATCGATTTGACTCTTGACTTCTTGATTAATGATTGGATGATAGGATCAACTGAGTGAGACAGACGGTCTTGGCAGAGAAACCTGCTCAGAGAGGGGATCTCCACGACCTACCTTTGCTAGTGTGTGCTGAAAATATCAGATGAAAATATTTCAACCGACTGTTTAATGTCACCATGAGTCAAGTTTACATTTGCATGTGTATTCATAGAGTTTTATTAATCTATTTTACTTGTAGTTAACTTGGCAAAACAACACAAAAAAAGAGAAACTATTGATATTTAATTAACTTACATCCTAAAAAATGCTGTCTTATCTTATGCCTAAGTCCCTCCTTTAGAACAATGAATTCACTCATTGACATTCATATTGTGAATGTCAATACAGTAGCTATTATAGATTTTGATATTAGCTCTGGAATGCGGACAGCTGTAGTATTTTGGATTGTTAAACTGCTAGACAGAGACTCACGTGAATCAGATTGTAGTACGTGGCGTCTTCTGGAGTGTTCAGGGTCTTTGGTTGCTGGGTTCTGCGAGGAGTTCGCTGTACCTTCAAATCTACTGAAGAAAAAGAAAAAAGAAAAGGAAACAATCAACTCAGCGCATGTATGACACATACACTTTCATTCACATATACCCACAGTATATCACAAAAAATATATACTTGAGAATTGATGGGACGATAATAGTGTGGTTGGGTGACTCTTTTCCTTCAACACTTTAGAAAAGGCCTTCTTCTTCTTCTCCTAAAGGATGCATGGAGAGGTGCTTCAGCCCCTGCTGGGAAACCCCTATTTACCTCCCACTGTTCCGCACAACAGGGACTCTGTGCTGCTCGATTGGTGCATTTAGACTTGTCACAAACAAGGCAGGCAGCTTGCAAATAACAACAGGAAGTGCATCAGAGTTTGCTGCATCATGTTACAGTGTAACCTGGCGTTGACTAACTATCTTCATGAACCATGTTGATGTACAACAACATTGGGTTACATATTATTTTTGGCAGTTGAGTATTTGGCAACGGCAGTGCAGTTTTATTCTCTTTCCAGACAAGGTACAGCATAGCTTTGGTTGCTATAGTATGATTGATGCGCTTCATTCCATGTTTCTAGGGAGTTTTACTATGAGCATGTAGCGAATAAAAGGATGGATTGGTGGTTAGGAGAGGGAATGGAGTGTGTACAGTCCACAGACTGACCTCTTGAGCCCTAGTGTTCCATTGAGCTGGCCTACAGAATTGAACCCCGGGCCTTGACATCGTTTGAATTTTCCGATCCAGGATCAATCAAAACTCCTCTTGCCTGTCAAACACTGTGCCACCTTGGTGACCTACAACTTTCAATGTTCAGTATTGTATTGAGTGTGATGTTAGTGTGTATGTGTGTGTGTGTGTGTGTAGAAGTGAATGTCCATGCATATGTGCTCAATTGTTGTGGTTTTACTGTGTGATTGTGTGCATATTGATGTAGAGGAGTAGATTTTAAGATGTAGTCTGACTTCACGCTAGCAGCTAATCCATTTTATTCATCACAAGTGATCATATCATAATATTCACCTCCATGGTTGGAACATCACATATTCCTTTCTTGACAATCAATATTCCATCTGCATAATAATGACCTTTGATTCGGTTATTCTTACTCAACCCCTGTCCCACAGGAAATATAGCATGACAAAAAGTCCCGACAGGGCCTGGCTGGCAGAGGGCTGAAAAGTCTGACATTATTGAACACGTCTATTTAAAGGTCACCAATAATTTTCCTCTCCTGAAATAAGTAAGCTAATTTGAAAGACCAACATTAATGTGTGCAGCAATTGTGAGAGCATTTCCTCATGAAACCCGATTACATTTTCATGACCTTTTCCACAAGGTGCAATGTGGCGGTGGCATATCCCATAACTTTTTCTATTTCATTACCCATGTAACATATTATGATTATGACTATTATGGTTATTTGATCACAAGAAATTCACGAGGAAAGCTGATGACACTACTGTGTCTAATCGAAGGAGAAATGATCAAGGAAAAACGGCTCTGATAAACATTTCTGCTCCTTCTTCAGCCTCTGGAAATAACACCAGAAATGAATTCTACCCATCTTCAGGCAACGGGTGGCACTTTAAAGGGCATGCCTGCCTAGGTTCTGGGATTTCATCACGGAAACTGTGTGTGTGTATGTCGTGTGTGTGTATGTACACTGTACGGCCAAACATATGTAGACACCTATCATCACACTTACATGTGCTCGTTGGACACCCCATTCCTACCCCCCCCCCCCTTGCTTTAACAGCTTCCTGTCTTCTGGGTAGGATGGCCACAGAACCACAAACTACTGACTATATAATGCAGGGGTATGTGCGTGCTTTTGAGTAACTATACCCTCCTACCAATATGGTAGCAGGACGGTTCTCCCCCCAAAAAACACTCACAGGGGAAATAATAAATGTGTGGATGCTGTGGTCTACAGCCTGGAAAGTCATTATGACAAGGTAACCATGGGTGACATCATGATTACATTTTCCCTGGACACCTGGTAAACCCACGAAGATAATATAATTTCATCTGCCAGCTCGATTTGGCACAAAGCGTTGAGACGCCGAACTTTCACTCTGCAGCTTCCCTCGCCTGCCATCCCAAAGCAATTACACATATCACCGGAGAAAATCTAATGAACAAGGGATCCAAGCTGCAGGGAGAACTTTCTGATGACACATTGTTTCAAGCAGAACCTTTCTGTGTTGACACTTGACATTTCGAGGCTTTTGTGATATAATCAAGTCTCACATGTTGTCCAAAGATAAAGTCGTCACCAGGCACCGCGAGTAAGGACATAACAAAAGCTCTTCTTGCGTGTTGTTTTACAGAACAAGAGGCACAGCTCTGTGGGCAGACGGAAATCGGGGTCGTTTTTTATTTTACCTGATGGCTGTTTGACAGGAAAGCCATTGACTGCGTTTCCCTTCACGAACATGCCGTTGCTATCAGGATTGGACTGATGGGCCAGGATGATCTCGTTTAGCTTCTGCTGGAGGTTCACGTAGTCCTGGGAAACCTTCGTGATCTGGGAGAAGTCAACAAAAACAACACGTGTGAATAGCTCCTCTCACAAAACACAAGGTGGCTG
Organism: Osmerus eperlanus; assembly: GCF_963692335.1. Taxonomy (NCBI): domain Eukaryota; kingdom Metazoa; phylum Chordata; class Actinopteri; order Osmeriformes; family Osmeridae; genus Osmerus; species Osmerus eperlanus. The sequence continues at coordinate 7,484,694 of NC_085032.1, read as the reverse complement.
ATAGCTGTAGTCCAGGAGACGCGTATTTTCTACCCGTTCACCTCTTTAGAGAAGTCCTCCACCTCCTCCGCCGCTCTCTGAGCAGTGGCCTTGGAGGCCTTCAGGTTCTTCCTGTCTTTGTGGCCTCTGAACTGGCTTTGGATCTTCACGGCGGCCTGCTCCTCCTCGAACGTGTCCCCGTCCGTCTGGGACTCGCTCTCCCCTTTGTGATCCAGCAGGACGTCGGTGACCTCCAGCATCTCTTCCTCTTCCCGGTCGCCTTCCGTCGTCGGCTCCTCGGCCACCGGCTCCACCCTCGTCGTCTTCTCCCCTCCTTCCCTCCCCGCCCTCAGCTTCTTCCTGTCCCGGTGGCCTCGGAAGTTGCTCTGAAGCACCGTCGCCGCCTTCTCTTCGTCCACCTCGGCCTGGCCGTCGGCAGGCGCGCCTTCTTGGGGCTCGGGCCCTCCTTCCTCCTCCTCCGGAACGGCCTCCACCCTCGGAGGGTCTTGAGACGCGGCCCCTTTCTTATTCTTCTTCTTGGGGATCTTTCCTTCCTCTTCGAGCCGCTTGCGCTCCTTGTGGCCTCTGAAGTTGCTCTGTAGGACCACAGCCGCCTTGGCCTCATCCTCCACCGGCCCCGGCTCTCCTCCGCCTGCCGACACGCCTGGCGTCTCCTCCTCTTTCGTCTTCTCCGCGTCAGCCGGCCGCTCTGTCGCGGACTGCCCTCCCTCTCCCGGGGGACTCTTCCCTTTCTGCTTCCTGGCTGGGATCTTCCCTTCCTCCTCCAGCTTCTTCCTCTCTCTGTGACCCCTGAAGTTGCTCTGAAGGACCGTCGCCGCCTTGGCTTCCTGCTCGGGGTGGACCTCTTCCTCTTCGGCCCCCGCCTCTCCTTCCTCGCCTCCGTCCCGCTCCCCGTCCCCCTCCTCCGGGACGTCTTCGGCGTCCTCGACGTCGAGCTCCTCGCCCACTTCCGTGTGTTCCTCGTCGTCGTCCTCGGCCTTCTCCGTGCCGTCGTCGCTGTCCTCCTCCTCCAAGGGCCCTTCGGCCCCCACTCGCTCCTTCCCTTCCGCGACGGCGGACGGGTCGTCCTCCTCTTCCTCTTCTGGAATAACAGGCTCTTGTCCGCCGGCGTCTCGCTCCGCGTCTGCGGGCGGTGGCGGCACCAACTCATCTCCGCTCCTGGTCTTGTGGCGCTCCCGGAGCTTCTTCCTCTCCTTGTAGCCTCGGTAGTTACTCTGGAGGACCACGGCAGCCTTGGCCTCGTCTTCCTCACCTTCCTCTGCGGCGCCGGGAGCAGATGGACGCGCCTTTAACTCCTCTTCCATGGCTATTCTGGCCTTCTCTTTCTGTTTAGCCTCCCTGAGAAAAAGTATGTTAGGAATGCAGGCTGATACACAGTTTGCTCATTGGAAAGATATCAGTGGTATCAATATTGTATGTCATGAATTTGTGTCGTGTAGAACAATTCTGGTTGGTGTTACTTTTTTTTTTGGAAGCTTTTCCTCTCCTTGTGTCCTCTGTAATGAGCCTGGATCTTGGCTGCTGCTTTGTTCTTCTCGTCCACCAGCTGCTTGTAGATCTGTTTAGCGAGGTATCCTCGACAAACTAAGGAATAGGACAATGTGACATTGTAATATCCTCTACTGACATGCAATCTACTCTCATTAGGATGACGTCTGTGGTGGGAAAAAGGCCTGCCACGCCAGCGTGTTCTTACCAGCCTGTAACTGGATGATGAAGGCCTCAAACTTGGCTTTGCTTTTATCATCAGCAACTCTTTTCCGAACTTTATGCCCTCTGTAAGCTGGCGGGGATAGAAGTTCAAAAGAAAGAAACATGGGTATAATGTTGTGTGGTTGCCTTTCAGTGTGATTGGCAATGTTCTCACGGAGGGATTAGGCATCTGTTGTTGCCATGGGGCTGGATGTACGTTAGCTCCGTGGCATAGCAGATTGTGGATCAAAAGGTACCAAGTTTAAATACTGCCTGTACGTTGCGCTGGATGAAAGCGTCTGCTAAATGAGACGTTGTTATTATCCCTGCTGACCTGACTGGAGGACCATAGCACTCTGCTCTCTGCTCTCCAGGGTGCGGCGGTAGCGCTTGACTCCCATCCAGCCCCGGACGTAAGCCTGAACCAGAACGATGCGATCTGTGGTGTGTCGCACCATCAGGTTCAGGTGTTCCACATGGTAGTATTTTAGGAACACCTGAGAAACAGTTGTTCAGAAACAATACGTAATTAGAATAAAACAATACACTTTTTTTATCTATGCCACAACCATGCATAAGGGATTTTATGGTTTATTCATGATTTAATGTTAGACCTGCAGGAACTAAATTCAACTAACGTTCAACTAAATTGAATGTCACCATACCTTCGTTTTGCCCAGGGCCCAGTTCTCTAGCTTTGCTTTCTCCAAGATGGCTGCACATGTCTCTGGGGTAGCAGCCGGCTCCTCATGGGCACGGAAAGCCAAAATGAAGTATCTGTAAAAGTCCAATCATTATTATATCAGTAGTCAATACAATACGAAGAAAAAAAAAAAGTATAATTGCGTAGTCCAATAACAGACAGCAATAACAGAGACCAATAAACAGGAACACACATTTTTCATTCGGCAACTCAAATAGATAAAACCACAAACACAAAAAACTCAAATAAATTCACGGCCCCTTAAATGACTATGTTTCCGCAAACGCTGACCTCTTGATGAAGTTGGCAAAGACAATACGATGCGAGTATCCCTGTCTGCGGATCTTAGCTGTCTCCAAAACCCCGGTGTAGCGCAGCTGCACCATAACCTTCTCCCGGTCAAACTTGCTTGCCTGCCGGTCGTTGTTGGGCTTGATGCAGCGTACAAAGTGAGGCTGTCCAGCCACCATCTTGGACAGCAGGTCCATAAGAGAGTACTGGAGAACAGGAAGAAGGGGGAGGAAACCGTTCGAGACACTTGAGACATCCCTTCATCAAGCTAACCACGAGATTCTGCTACTGTAAGGGGGAAAAACTATAGTTATTGATGTGGAAAGAGGCTGTTTTTGTGTCTTACTCTGAAGTAGGAAGCCACGGTCTGTGTCCGCATGTTGGTGGTCTCTCTAGGATGATGGCTGCTCTCTCCCGGCTCCCCCTGGTACAAACACACACAGCTTATCAACAGGACAGGGAAGACAAACAGCATCATACAGCATTCTTTTTGGTGTGGCCTTTGGTGGTATGCTTACTGAAAATGGGGTAATACGTTCGATATCACCATACAATGCACAGTCACTAATATAAGAAGAAGTATGATATTGAATGATTTATCAATTTGAGAAAGTATGGACGTTTAAATGAAAGCTTTCAAGAGTCCCATGAATGCCTATAGTGTTAACGTAAACTCATTTAAGATTAAATTTGATGTACATTAAAAAAAACTTTCATATATGGTAGTCACATGTCCACTGTTATCTCAAGCTAAAGTCAAATCAATGAAAAGAAACGTGCGATCTCTTTTTGAAAATCTCCAATCACCATTTGCATATGTACATTGTGCTCAAGTGGCACAGCAAGCATGTGTGTGCGTTCAGAGATGAGCGTTAATTTCCGAGATGAAGGCTGCAAAAGAGATGCATAAAAAGTGTAAACAATCACTTGCCAAATACTGAGCAAAGTCTACATTTGAGAACTTGCTTCGAGCAATCATCCTACAGTACGTATGGTCAATTAGAAAAGATCTTCAATCTGTAGACGCTTTGACATATGATAGACATACTTGGAGGGGGGGGGGGAATGTGGGGACCTTTCTCATTTAAAAATAGGCATCGTGAAAAAAGATATAATTACAACATGTTCTCATTTGCAGAGCAATACAGCTGGAGCAAATTAGAAATGGAAATTTATGTTAATCTTGGACACGGAAAAATATTAACCTTGAGACACTGCATATGTAAGGAACATTTGGCATCATTTTAACAGGCTTTAGTCACAATGCCAAGTACAATGCAACTTCTCGAACAAAACACACCTATAAACCAGAGGTCAGATGAAGTTTCCAGGCTGTGGCTCTCCATTTCCAAGTGCCTTTTACAGAAAGACCCTTTGATGTGTTCTTCTAGGTCACATTTTTAAATATGCAGAATAATCTAAAAGCATTCGCAAGCCCCTCAAAGCCAGTACATTGCTGTGAAGTGTACAAATACAAATTGCCTCTTGTCTAAACCTTAGTCAAAATGACAATTACTTCAAATTACACCGGTGGTTTTGTATTTTAATTTGATCCACTTGACTTTTGTATACAGTTACAAACACTAACTTTTATTATTAAGATAGTTGTTGGAAATTAAAGCATCATGCCAAAAAGTTAACTATTTGAAACCTCATCTGACTGTTAGTTCATTCCAAGGAACGCCTTAAGGAATACTTAATGCAAAAAAAGCTGACAGTTTTTCTGAGATTAATCTAATAGCAAAAAGCCAGCCAGCCAGACACACACACATACGGCTAAAGACAAGTGCTCTAAGTCTCACTGTTTTGACTCATTTACTACTGTAAATAACCAAAGGGTACTAGGGTTACTTGGGGTCCGTAGGAGAAACATCTACTGTACATCTATTCTAGGGTCTTTGCCATTCATTACCTCACTGATTGACATAGAACTAAACAAAGGATGTACTCCCATCTTTTTATGGAGAAATGCAGAAAGAGAGGAGGAGAGAAGGGAGACATGCTTTCTGATTAGACAGAACAGAAAACATCACACTCCATTATGTCAAATACACGGTGCCTGCGTCACACAATACACACAGGAAAGACAGAAGCAACAAGCAAATTGCTTCTTGGAAGACATTTGAAAGAGATGAATGAATTCCTTGTTTTCTCCCAGTACCTTGGCAAAATTAATGGTGCGTTGAGGGGTTCGAAGCGTATGGGCTGTGGTCATGGCTTTTCCCTTGGTGTGGGCCAAGTTGCCTGGAAGATGGAGAATAAGAGAGAGCAGATATGAGAATCATTGAAGCGACCATGACAGCTGGCTGGCTTGCTCCAGGTGAAAGATTTGGCTTAGTTGAATGTTTCTTACCAACTATGTTTTAACACCACCAGAATGTATCTGATTTTAAACTAATGAAGCAGATCAGCAAAAGTGCGAGCAATCACATGGGTGTCAACCACAAATAAATAATATTGTCGGTGAGGGATTTGGGGGAGTAAATATTAGGATTACTCCGACTTAGTAGGAGAAGGTAGCAGAAATCAAAGATTGCTCTGTTAGCAACTGCTAAACTGTAGTCACTCTTTGAACATGGAGCATTTGATCATGTTAGCTTTCATGAGGTCAGTTTCATGATGCCCTCAAGGTGCAGGAGGTGGGTCATGGGCCGTCGCTCATCAAAACAGCTTTAGGGGGACATTAAAGGGTTATTAAATCATGGCTGACCGTTTGATTTCATCACAGTTAGTTAAGTTCTCTGACCACGCCGGTTACTCACGCTGGAAGGGCCAGCTTTTCGCAACAAAAGCCTGACTTCCAGTAACCTGAGATCGCACTGGAAAGAGCCACAGTCACCAGTTTTTCTCACTCAGCATTGCAGGTAATACAAACTGCTCTCGAAACTTGTCCAGTCACTAGCAATGTCTAAGACGGGCTAACGTATATTAAGTTAAGCATCTGAAGTAGGAGGTGGAACATTTAACATTAGCAAGACTACTGAAATACGATGTATGATACAAAGTAAAGCACTCTTACAAGATTCCGGGGTTCTCAAAGTAGCTAACATATGAATTACTGGAAGTTTGATCTGTTTTAAAATGCTAAACACTGATTTGTGTTCGATGGGTGCTTACCAGTCTTAGTGAGAGGATGGGTGACCAGTTTGCGGATCAGCTCATTTTCTGAGGACCTCAGCAGGAGAACTATATCAGCAGGGAGAGTATCTCTGTTTTTAGCCAGGAAGCCTCCAGCGTTATAAATCACCTTCAAGAATACAACAAAAGTCATTTTGGCTGCCAGTGCAGTGAGGAATGTCACTTGATAAGATTTCTTTAAAATACTTAAGTTATTAGATAAATAATTCATGCTATGAACAAGTCCAACTAGATTTAAAATCTAAAAACATGATCGTACTCAGTCAGATGTACTTTTGTTTTTGCACTCTACTTATATATGTCAGGTGGAGACATGTTTGACAGGACGAAATCACCTTTCCAGCATAGTGGTGAATGCCGAAGCCAAGGTCTACTCTCTTTGGTCTCCAGAAGTTTTTGGACTTCAGGTTGTCTTCAAATTTTTCTGCAATAACAAACCCAAGGTCAAGCTGTTTAATTAACTATTCTAAGCAATTCGAGATTCAATGAGTGACAGCTGTGCGGAAATAGATTTCTCTGTCATTTTTCAAATACAATTTCCATTCCACAATTTTCATAATAACCTTGAGGTTCTTCTGAATCCTCCACTGAAGTAATTCAAAAGCATGAGCTAAATAGCTTCATTTAATAAAATGTATGTAAACTAATATTGTGAAAGACAAGTGTGTTTCCAGGGGCTGTGTATTCAACGCAGGAAAGGCATTGGTGCGGTTTAGATGAATCCTGCCTTATGCCATTATGTGCTCGATGTTGCACAAGCGTCGATGGTTGTGCTGGAGACTTGCCTACGAGCGTCTGGTCGGTGGCCTGGGGGAAGCGGCTCTCCTCGTCCAGCAGAGCGAGCATGCCCATGGGCTTCTGCAGGAACAGATCCAGGAGAGGCCGGTTGTCCTCGTACTCTATCACCCGGGCGTCCACATCCTCGTTCAGGTACTCGTCCTGAAGGACACAGAAACCCCCACAGGGTGTGTGTGAGTGTGTGTGTGTGTGTGTGGGGGGGGGGGGGGCGGGACAAGGATGAAAATATGCCATGCTGGAAAAAAAAATCGTCTTTTTGGTGTGTGTGTTGTTCCGTATCTTGAAGCTAGCCGGATCAGGTGAGGCCGAGCGCCTGTGAAAGGGTCGACGGTGAGTCAGCAACGCCACAAGTCCCGACCCAGCCCCTCCCCAGGAACGTGACACAGGGGGACAAGTTCCCCCGGAACAACCACACGCTGAGGCAGACGTGGCGAGGCGTGGCGAGGCCACAGGGGCAGAGGCCCCGCACACTCGCCGTCTGTGACATGTCTAATCTGGATGGCAGTGCTGCTGAAAGGATTCCCGTTGCTTAATAAATCACAAAACCCCTCGAGGCGAACTTAGAAGAAACACCAGCATCTACATGTGGCATCTGCACACAGACCTAATCATTAGATTCAGCAGATGCCTACGCGCGGATCATGAAAGCACGAAACAGAACATGGACCCCGATGACTGTCTTGAAGGGACAAACATTATTGATGATATACTGTCGACAGTCTGGCTGGTTGTCTGATAGGTAGGATGCAGTTAAAGTAGCTGTTTGAAAAGCCTTCATGCCGAGCCTATACTGTACAGAACTGAACACAGAACTGTATATATCTGGGCCTCTTGCCAGACTATACCCCAGAGTAAGCTTCAGTCCCACACTAACTGTCTCCAACTCCTAATTGACCCTCATTGCTGATGATTTATGAAGCGTCTCTGTGGGTGAGACTGAAGCACTTAACATGAGCAAACTGTTCTCTGCCCCGGAGACATGGCACCCCCAAGAGACCAGGGAATTGCAACCCCCCTACTCGGCTTGCCTTCAAAAAGACTCGGAAGCATACTTCACCCTTGCTGAGTCCTGTAAAGTGCGAGCTGACAAACAATGATGTGTTGTCACCATTCAGATTGAAATTAGGTAGTTCCAAGGTGAAAATGGACTTTAAAACAGGCTTCCCAGGTGGTTGTCGCCCATTCAAGACCCTATTGGTGGGATTTTGGAGGCTACGATGTGAAAGACAGGGAGCTGTACCTGCTCCCAGGCGAAAATGTGCTGGTTGAAGTAAAACTGGATCTGCTCGTTGGCAATGTTGATGCAGAGCTGCTCGAAAGAATTCTTCTTGAAGTTCTCAAAGCCGAAGATGTCCAGGATGCCGATGTTCAGACCCTTGTCCTCCTCCTCCCTGGTCGAGGTCAGCGAAAAAAACGAAAGTCAGAAGAGGATTTATTATGAGTCACCACTGCTATTATAGTAATGAGGCTAGTTTAGGAGGACACACATACACACACGCAAAACACTCCCCTCTCCCTTCCTCCCAAACGTGACCCCCCCCCCCCCCCCATCCCCCTCGCTGTCTCACCCCTGCTGGCTGTCGGGTCGCAGCAGGGTGTTGATGCGGTTGACGATCCAGCTGAAGAGGCGTCCGTACAGGGCCTTGCCCATGGCGTCCCTCACCTCGGACGCCTTCTCCACCGTGTTGGGCCGGACGATGGTCTCCCCGCGCGCCACCACGCAGTGGGACGTCAGGGCCTCCTGGAGCTCGTCCGAGCGGATGCACAGTAGGGAGGCCGCTACGCACACACACACATGCACACAGATGCGTAAACACACACACACACACACAGAGACACGTGTGCAGACACACATACAGATGCACAGACGCACAAACACAATTTAGAGTACATCAACCATAACATGCACACATACAGGCAGAGATATACACCCAGGGAGCCATACGATAAGCACATACACCCACAGACTGTGACACAACAACCCCTACTACCACGTTCTCCATTATGCTCACTGGCCAAGCCCCCCCTCCCCTTCTCATATCCCCCATCCCCCTCCCCCCCCACCTTCCCATCTCACCATTCTCCAGGACAGCGATGTTGGAGATGTTACTCTTGTCGGTTTGGTGCTCTGACGCCACGGAGGCAAATTCAATGTCCCCTGAATTCAAGATGGCAGCCAGAGTGCTGTACACGCTGCCCAGTTCCTAAGACATCAAAGGCAGAGAATAGGTCTCATGTCATATAAGACAGTGGTCGACTGCAGTTAATCCAAACAGTTCAATAATACCATAGGATGTCATACAAAGAAGCTCTATGAGAATTCCTGCTAGACATGGTCACGGTCCACAGTATGAAATGATCACATCCTTCGTGCACTAGTGGAATTTCTGTCACTGTGTCTGTCTGATTTCTCTGGAGCCCCTGTCCTATGCCATGTCCTATATGTCATCACACTCTGACGAGTGTCACTAACACTCACAATTTCCCCGCTCTCTCTAGAGGCTGCTGCAGTGCTAGCACGGTTTAGCATTGATCCTGTCATCACAGTCACTTTCAAGATCCACCATGTCTTTGTGTGCGAGAGAGAGATGACGTGGCTACCTTCACTAGCTAAGTGCTCACTGATCACAGCCATTATTGGTGTTATTGGCGTGCTCATGCAAGAAGCGTCCAGTGATTCACAGCACCCAGAGTCTTTCATGGCCTTCATCGAACTGTCTGATTTCAAAGATGACTGCACATGCTCACAACATGACATCATGGTTTCTCACATAATTTTGTGGGTGAGCTGTGATTACTGAACTTGAAAATGCTTCCATTTTCTTAGAGGGCATCTGCCTGGCGTCCTACACACTCACTGCACAGCGTGTATCAGTTCATCCAAATCTATTTTCCTTTGTATTCAGGCATACCCATTATTGCCCCCCTCTCCAAGATGAAGTACTATACATATGGGCCATTTGCGCCTGCAAAGGAACGTAATTGAACTTGGTCTGTTCATGCAAATGACTATCCATTCTAAAACAGTAGAGTATTGAATCCACAACCCCAGAGTACCAGATGTAACCCTAACCCTAACTCATAGAAGTCGTATAAAAAGCTGATCCTGTCATTGATGAAGGCTGTGTGGATAACCGTGTGACGGGGTGTGTAACCTTGATTCCAGACCTATTATGTGGTCTACTAATCAGTAATTGACCCAGTGTTCAGTACCTCCAGAGTAAAACCAATGACTTTGAAACACTGCTCCACAGCATCGAACTGCTCCTTGTAGAAGGTGCTGCTCACAATGTCAGGCCCTAATTTAATGTGCTCGTTGCACAGATACCTTGGGGAGATAAGAGAAACAAATGCACAAATGAGGTCCAGATTAGGGGGGGTGTCAGGAAGTCAAAGACTATCTCAAACTGGATGGTGAATTACGGTAGTGAACAGGGACAAGGAAGGAGCTGTCCTCTGCTTACTTGGGGGTTTTGCTGTCAGAGAGCTTGTAGTGGGCTAGCTTCTTCCTCTCAGCCAGACCAGCGTAGATGTAGTTGAAGATGTGGAAGTTCTTCTCTCCCCTGCGTGGATAGACATACACAAACGTCTGTTGTTAGAACATTTCAGAATGGGACAAATATGAGATCGAAGCCCCAACATTTGCATAATCTTTCCCTGCCCTCACAAAATCTTTTTGGATTTCAAGGTTTAGGGGGTGCTCTCTGGGATATAAGCCCATTAGTCTCCCATTTTCTTTTTTACTTTGACCACAAGAACCGTAAGTCTAATAAAGTGCACTAAACCTTTCACCCTCCAGATATTTCGTCATAGTCCCCTCTTTGAAGTCCCCATGAGGAGATTTGCAGGCCTTGAATCTTTGATCAAACAGGAAATAAGACAGCCCTTCCACTTGACCCTGCGTGCTCCCCGCACCGGGATGAAATACAAGGATGATGAAATGCACAGAGAAGGCAAATGTCACCCGCCTCGGAAGAACAGACGGAACACATCACACACACAGAGTAACACTCACTCAAACAGTCATACAATGTGAAAACATCTCACACTTAAACAGTCCCACATGCCACACACTGTGAAAACATACACACACACAGAACCCTGACCACACAGACTGGGGGAAATATCACACCACACGAGCGATGCCATTTGAACACAGACAATGACCAGTACACACAGGTACAGTCGGTCACTGTCAAATGAAGGCCCTGCGATGGCAGTCCCTTACACAGCCTGGTGAGTCACGCGGGATTTCTCCAGAAGGTATTCCGATATCTGTGCTCCGACGACGGTTCCCCCGCTTGTGAACTTCATCTCCAAGTACTTCCCAAAGCGGCTGGAGTTGTCATTGATCGCCGTGCAAGCGTTCCCAAAAGCCTCCACCAAGTTGTTGACCAGCAGGATCTTTTCCTGCAGGGTCCTATTGTTGGCCTGTAATGCAAACGAAACACTGTCAGCACGTAGGCTGAAGATCAACATTCAATGTGAAAACAACTGTCCTTCTTTCCCATCAAGTTCCCAAACTTTCATGTGACAAAACATTCGGTTTGACACATTGTAAAAACCTTTAGCCTGAGCAACATCTGGTTCGAAACAATCAAAGGGCGTGACCTTGCTGCGAGAAACACTCTAATGTCTAGAACACATTGTCATGTGTTCTAGACGTGTTCTGCTGCTGATTACTCACCTTGCCCAGCACAGTGAGCTGCTGGACCAGCAGGTGGGCACTCTCTGTCTTCCCTGCTCCACTCTCCCCGCTGATTACGATGCACTGCACCCAGAACAGAGACAAGACACAAGGCGGTTACGAACCCCAGCCTGATGTAACACACTCCAAACAAAACAGAGACCAGACAAGGATCTATTACAGAACCATGCTGATGTAACACACTCCAAACAAAACAGAGACACAGAGGTAATAGCTGTTACAAAACCAGACTGATGTAATCACACTCCAAACGATGAGTTGAAGCCTTTTTTTTTACCTGATCTGCATTGTATGTCACCATGGACTGGTAAGCTATGTCTGCAACAGCAAAGATGTGTGGAGGGTTGGCTGTGCGCTTGGCCCCTATGTACATCTTAGTGTACTGTGGGGGAAGAGAAGAACACGGTTTAGAACAAGCTGTGGATCTTACGTAGTTACGAGAACAGGCAATGCATTTCGATAAGACGCTGAATGACGAATCTATCCACCGACCACAGTTACTTTCCAGGAACTACAGCCTAATAACTTCCTGTTTCAAAGAGAAGACTAAAGTAACCATGGTAACACACGGACAGGGAACACACACCTCGGAGCCGTAGATGTCCATCTTGTGGAAAGGGTTGACAGCGATGAGGATGTCTCCCACATACGTGTAGATCTGGTCCACTGAGTAGCGACCCTGAAGCTGCTCTGTGACTGCATTCTGAGGGGAAACAATTACTTTTAAGAAAGCCTCACAAGCTCAAATGTATCAATGTTAAAATGCTATGAGAAAAAGTCCTTTCAAAGATACACATGAATATCTTTCCATTTTTGCACAGTATAAATGGGCCTGGATATTTTTGGTTTATGTATTGATGCATTATTAATGTATTTGGTAAATGTATTTGTAGTTTTATTCATGAATAACGCGATCAGTACTAAAACAACGAACAATGATTCATGTCCGTCCTACTTCCATCAAACTATGGCTTCATACGTTCTCCCCTCCTCCTTCTGTCAGCTCAGACAGGTACATCAACAAACCCAGCTGTCCCCCTCCTCCCCACCACACAGGGCCTGTCTCCCTCCTGAAGGATGGGCACAAATATCCGTTGGCTACTGAGCGATTTGTATCATTCAATACGTCAATGGAGAACCTGGTATTGATAAATCACCCCACATGCATTTGTGACAAATAAAGCTATTTTCCAATTCAACTCACATCAGAGTGGAACCTTGGGACAATAGAAGCACTATAACACCCGCTGGTGATTTTTATACAGTATATTTTCCATATATTGTGTTTTAACCAACCGACAAAAAGAGTTTAACTTATTCACTATATGAATCACATTTGTAAACATGATGTGTCCAATGCTAAGGTATTCAAAAAGCAGGAAGGAGCGTATTGGTTTACCTCATCAAGCACCTCCAGGGTCGCAAGGTCGTCCACTTCATTGGGGGCGGGGCTTGATGAATTAATGTAGCTGCCTTTCTTGGTGTGAATACGCTCATGTCTACACAAAGAAATGATAACGAAAAAAAATTCTCACACTGAGAAATACATGGAATCTGAAAGAGCGAAATGTAAGACAGCTATATGCACTATTTTGTTTTGGGATGTTAGCATGATCACAATTAGTCATTTTGCACAATGATTTCATCCCTTCTTAACTCTCCAAGCTCTTTACATATATTTCCTCACTTCCTAAAATCACACCTACTGTAAACAAATCTACTAAAACCTTGGCCCAAACACAGGAAGTCACTGGGTTCTCTTCCTATCAGAATACAGCTCCTCCCCTCTGCGTCCTGAGAGGACCTCAGGGCTAACTGTCCGTTTCCTGTTGTTGACGGAGGCTGCACTCACAACACTGGAGCTTCAGTGGATCTCTTTCACAGTCTTCTTTAAACCCTCTCCACTATTTACAGGCCTCTATTCAAACGGTCTAACTGGCCAAACAGCACGCAACCATATGTCCTTCCACCTGGACAAGGACAAGCAGCCTTAGCACAGCGTGGTGTAATCCTCCACCTGACCCCAGAGAGACCTTTGTCTGACTGGGCCTCAACAAGACCAGGACCTAAACCGAAGTCAGATGATTGTGTCACTGTGTGATGCTTGTGTTGCGTTTATGGGAAGTGACCTCATATCCATCATCAAATCATGTCCGGATACAAGGATCCAATCGGAGGTGTGCACGATCAAATGCAGCATGTTAGAACTTCCTTTTTGATTAAAATGTTCGAATTTGAGTTTGAGTTTGTCACGGTACAGCAGCGATGGGAGGTTAGACCGAACTCAGAAGGCTGAGGGAAGACTCCCCATTCAACTGATCTAGCTGACAGAACTAACTTCTTCACACAACGGGTCTACAGGTCTACACCAGGTCTACAAGGTGGATTAAAGGTGGTAGGGAAATATCTACAAGGCTACAGTAAGAAATCTGATTGGAACAAAAAGATGATTAACTTGGCCTATGGCTTGGCATAGACGTAGACTTCCCATACCTGTCGTTACTGTCTCTTCTGTCTGTTTTTCCATGATGGCTTAAATGACAGAAATAACATTCACATATCATAAACAAGAGTTGAAAAGCTCACAGGGAAAACTAAGTCCTGTGATGTAGTTTCACTGGACCAGTTTTTGTTTTGGCGGCCATTTTGTTTCAAGACTTTTGACACCCAGAGTCTTCCTTGGTTGCAAGGCAGGACTTGGTCTATTGCCTGTCTGAAGGTGACAGTGTCACAGACTTGCACAGTACCCAACAGAGAGAGTAATTTGGATTAACATCCACATCTAGAGTTAAGCTGCTGGCTCGATGAGCCAATAGAAGACAGTTGTGCAACAAGCAGGTATTTTCAGTTAGGCTGTTGTGAAAAAGCAGAGAAGCCTTACTCAGAAAGATATATTTCAACTGTATTTTATGTTTTGACAGTGTACGACCAAGGAGAATCCAAAGATAAAGAACAATTACAACAGGCAATTTGCTGAAATACGCTGTAATACCCTGAGAACGCCATCTAAAAAAATCACATGGCACATCCTTGGGCTGGCTTAAAGGGTCAGGGAGGTACCTTGTTTTCCCAGTGATGCCTATCTGCTGGTTGAGGTCTATGAACTCCATCAGCTGTTTCTGCAGGATCCTCTCTCGGCCAAAAATCTGTTTGATGAAGCCATGCTGGAACAGATCTAGGACATTCGGTCTCAACTCAAAGTCCTTTATCAGACATCTGTGTGTACAAGAGGAGGAGAACAGCTTTCGTAACCATGCTTGGATACATGGTAAAAGTGTGTGATGTGAGGTGTAATGAAGGTACTTTATGGTCCGATGATTCGTGTTTCTAATTTAAGGGTGAGTGGTTTATGTATGCATTTAATGCTAAAGGGTAATTGGGTGATTAAGAATGCTGGATGTGTGTGTTTACTGAACACAAACCTTTAAGTCATTAAAGGAATGTTGCTTGATTTTCTGTCATTAACCACATGCACACTTTCATCACATGTTCATCTACATATATTTATTATGTGCGTGTGGTTGATGCATGATCCTTGGTGTGAGTGTGTGTATATATTATACACACACAGACAGACACACACACACTACATACACCCTGGTCCTCACGTGCAGATGGTATGCACACACACAGACACACACGTGCACACACACACACACACATACACACACACACACACACACAGACACACTACAGTCACCCTGGTCCTCACCTGCAGAATATATATACACACACACACACTAAAGTCACTCTGGTCCTCACCTGCAGATTATATATACACACACACACACAGACACACGAGAGTAACTCTGTCGCTCACTTGCATATGAAGTCGTTAAAGTAATCCGACCACAGCTCAGGTTGGTGGAGGGTGGGTGGTGGATTTCTGTGAGGAGAAAATCGAAAGATAAATCGAAAGATAAGATGAGATGGGAATTTTGCAGATGGCGAGGGGGACAAAGGCTGACGCTGAAAGCAAGGATGTCAAGGATGTCATGTCAGGGGTCATTTTTCATAGCAGATACCAAAGGAAAGGCTTTTGCAAAATATCTCTGCTCGCATCATGTGGAGAAATGAACTGTCCACTCCCCACTAGGATCCAACTACGACAATCTTTAAATGTAAACATCTTTAAACATTCCCATGTTCTGGCATTTCCCACCATTCGAGTTGTGCTGTTCCTTGTTTTTCTGTTGTTGACTGTTTTGTATTTGGTTTTACTGTGTATTTTATAGTGTTTTTTTAAATGTATTTGGATTACTGTTTTTGTGCTTCTGTTCGGCACCTCGGTCAGCCTTGCTGTGTTGTGAGTGTGCTTTATAAATAAAATGTACTTACTTACTTTACTTACTTAAAACCGTACTTTCAATCAGTAAGAGCCTCTTAATAACGTCACATGAATGCACCTTAAGCGTTGACGAAACATGAAACAGGGATAACTAACAGTATATCACAGAACATATCTTCCAAACCATTAACGCCTTGGTAGACGAGCAGCCACCAGAGTAAAGCAGAAGCTATTGCAAGACTACAAGCTAACTTCCTTGTTTATCAAACTCAACCAGACAGAGACAAACACAGTTGAAGGCCCTGTCTGATGAGGCCTGCCAGCTGAGGAAAAACAACAGCGCTTGTTCGCTGTAATTCCCTGTCCTGTTTTTTAAGTGGCTTTTTACAAGAGGCCGCTTGGAAAAGGGTGCCGATCCCCCGCGCTAATGCACCAGGTCCTCTTCACGTACAAGCTGACAGCGATTAATTGCTCTAATAGGGGGGCATACATCTCCCGGTTATCACACTTCACACCCCATATAGACAGCGTGTGTGTGTCAGCCATTTAAATGGAGTCTGTAGCGAAGGTGCTCCGACTATTAAAATGCATTCTTATCTGGATGACAAACAGGTCTTGGAAGGCAGGGCGCAACATTTGCTGTGGGGAGGTGTGTGTGTCTGTGGGTGGGTGTGTGTGTGTCTGTGGGTGGGTGTGTGTGTGTGTGTGTCTGTGGGTGGGTGTGTGAGTGAGTGAGTGGAGGGTGGTGAAGGGGGTGGGGAACAAGGACCCGAAATAGCAAAAATAGGACATTTAAATGAAAGCGTTGTCTCATTGTAATTCATGCACTTACTTTGTGTTCAGTGTTGAGTGCGTGCAAGGACAGGCTTAGGGTTGGTTCATTTAGCTAGATGTGTGTGTGTGTGTGTGTGTGTGTGTGTGTGTGTGTGTGTGTGTGTGTGTGTGAATGTTTGTATATGTGCCAGGCAGTGCCAGTCAGAGTACAGGCAAGAACTCTCTCACAGGGATCAAAAGTAATCCGGAGCACAGGATCCAATCTGGCAACCTTCTCCAAGAGCAGTTTTGGACACCTCTGTGAGCAGGGGCAGTTCCTGGATCAGGACCCCATTCTGCCTTGGTGTCTGGGCGTGGATGGTGAGTCAGAGGGGCGAATCATAGCAGAAACCAGTGCTTATTTGACTGCATGGATACAGCTCATTTACACACACATCTATACACACTTCTTTCGTGGAATGTATTTGTTTACATAAGTCTGCTGGGGCCGTTCAGTAAGACATTGATGGAGGTCTGGACCCCCTAGGAATAAAGAATGATTACAAACAAACAAGCCAGAAACTAAAAGCTAGCTTAAAAGCTTAACCTGTGAAAAAACACTTTGGCAACTGAGAGAAATAGAAAATAATTGTCAGCAACAAGACTTTTGAGTGCTGGTTCACACCTCTTTTTGAGAACAACCCAAATGAACCACAAATTGCCAATTATAGAAGCTTTCTCTTGCTCTCTCACATTAAACAGCCGAGTAAAGGAACCATGCGGGTTGAGAGAAAGAGAGGAGTGTGAGAAAGAGGAGTGTGTGTACAGTGCCTGCAGCTTTTCTAACAGCAGTCACAAAGATTAGGAGAAGGCTGGGTGATGACTGATTTGGACTGAGGCCCCCCCCCCCCCCCCACGCCGACACCCCTTCAGCAAATACACAAGACGACTCTGAGGGAATGGCTTTTGTGTGTTTGTGTGTGTGCCTGCGTGTGCCTGCGTGTGTGCACGCTGTGTGCCTGTGTGTGTGTGTGTGTGCGTGTGCGTATAGGAAAGGGCTGTACACATCCGTAGATGGACAAACTGCTGCGCCATCAAGATGACAGCGATGATAAGCGTTCGTGCAGAATCTCAGCCTGAATTCGACAGCCAACAATCTCTTTTCACCTTCTAACCACGACGGATGCAGAAAGAAAGCGTTTCACGTTGGCCGTCTCTCCTCCCAGCTCTGACCGAATGGGAGAGGGGTTTAGCTAGGATGGTGGGGGGACTAAAAGCTTTTCTCCTTTTGACGATACCCAGACCCATACCCACACATAACATTATGTGTAAGAGCAATTCATCGTTGAGAGCAAAAGTGAAGATTGGAAATGATTCGGTAAATTGCAGTACAAAACGATCGGCTCACCCTCACTTTGACAATCCATTCCAGGAATCAAAAACGCCCCTAAACAAAAATATTGTTGTCTGTGTAAGGGTGGGTGTCAAACCTGCCCCCACCTCTCATATGCTAAAGTCTGGAGTTTCTGGACGGTCTCAACTTGATGGCCCTCACACCCCATTCAAGATTTGGTCTGATTGGTTGGTATTGTGTATAAAGGGAATTGTAATGCATTGTTCTGTGGATTCTTCATCTCCTGAGACTTCTCCTCAGTTCTGGCTTGTCCTACTGTCCTACTCCTTGCTCACCTCTTTCTTTCTCTCTGATTTACAATGATCATGGTAGAGTAGGTAAGATTTAAAGCTTTCATATTGTAACATGTTTGCCTTGTAATTGATTTCATTCATTTGCAATGTTATTAAATGCGTATTTCATTTAACCGTGCTTTGACCATTCTTGCTCTGATTTAACCCATAGAGTCAAATACCTGGAATTATATTTGTATTGGCATTATTTGGTTCATGCTAATACACTGTTCAGTTTCCCATCTTCCTTTAAACCATAGGGGAATTCGTTTTGGTTGTTTGGACAATATTTAACCCCCTACATCTGTGTTTCAAATTAATCCAGTACTATAAAAGGGGCTGTTTTCATCGGTGTTTGAGATAGAAAACAAGAAATTATTGAGCGAGCAATGATTAGGAAGCCCCAAAAATATCTGTTGTTACATTTCTTCCTGTAAAGATGTATCTAGACCTACAAGAAGAGGGTTTTTTGTTGTCAGTCGACATTTACCTTATCTAGAGTTGGGTATGGGGTATAATATTGAGCCAGCTCCAACAACCTCAATTAAGTTCCCAATTGGATCCAGTACTCTATAATCCTGGCCTTACCTGGGGATTTTGAAGAGAGCTCTCATTGGATGGAGGTCAGAAAGGGGCGGATCTCCATCGCCAAGCTCTATGGCTGTGATCCCCAGAGACCAAACATCACAGCGAGCGTCGTAAGTGGAGTCTAGCTGCTGCTCACAGGCGATCACCTGCAACAAGGTCACACAAGCACACACACACACACACACACACACACACATACAGATATACACACATACACACACACATTGCTGACACCATCAGAGTTTCCATCATCTTCCGCTGCAGGCAAAGTGTGACACACATGGTAATGTACCAACATATCATTGTATCAGCATCACCAAAAGCTGAAAACACACACAAACACCCTCCCCAACTACAGTTTCCATCATCAATATCCTCAAGCCATCATGGTATCACGTCAACAAAATGAATCCCTCTTCAACAAGGCCCATCAACATAAAGGGAACTGTAAACCTCTACCTGACACCTCTATCAATATTGCCTGCCTGTGATAGACACCCCCAAAAATTGGGTCAATCCAAAGATACATGTAAAAGCACAGCACATTCACATCATGCCAAAACACAGGAGGTTCCTTCACCAATTTAAATTCTTCAGACAGAAGACAGAATATAAAACTATAAGCAAAAACACTTCACGCAACCAAAGAAAACATACAAAAACGACAAAAGCGTTACGAGCTCTACCTTCAACAAAAGGAAATAGAACTTTCCTTACCCTTTGATCTATTTCATCTGAGTGTCAATCTCCCCTCCACAAACTATCATCAAAAGGCGACCCTTCACCAACGTGTTGAGGTTGCCTCAGCAAAACCTTTCTTCTTCAGACTCCGGCTGGTTGTTCTTCTAACTCTAATGTTGTTGTGTTGTTGTGTTTTATTCTACTCAAATCAGATTAAAATATCCTGATGCACCATGAGGTGCACCTTCAGATCCAGTTCATTTTAATATGCCCTGTATGCAAATGTCATGGAAAACCTGGAACCACACAACACTAGACTACCCACACACACAGAGCCAGCAATAGGTTGGTGATTGTGACCACAGGGAAACAGCACAGTAATGCTGTGGTGTAATGTAACCTAAATCATTTAACAGGTGCTTTTAATCCAAAAGAGAGAATGAGGGGGGATATTTGAACCTGGGACCACTTCATCTACAGTCAAACGCTCTAACCACCTAGCTGTACCCGCTAACGGTTCCGAGACGTCCGGTCCTATACATTACCTCGGGCGCCATCCAGAACGGAGTTCCCACCGATGTGTTTCTACGGAGACGAGTGTTGGTCAGCTGGGCGGAGACACCTGTGAGCAAACAGAGAGTACCCCCCTCCCAGTTAGCCTCAGCTAGCAGCTGCCCTCCTGCAGTCCAGAGACGTAGCTCTGTTTGGGGAGATAGAGGAGGAGCCTGGCTGATGGAGAGGAGGGTTCGTCATGAGATAGATGGCGTCATCCGCCTTCCAGCTGGGAGGTGAACCCACTGATAGCACTGTAGGGGAAAGACACGCACGCACGCACGCACACAGGCATGCGCCTACACACGCTCACACTCGCACACGCATACTGTGCACACACACAAATGCACACACACTCAGTTGATTTGTTATAGCCTTCAACCTTCAGGATTGCTTTGAATTACAAATACTTATGTAAACCCCAGGCAATTTAGCTGAGCATCCATGTTGAACAAGCTTTGGTAGAGGAAAAAGACTATGTTTAGACTTCGTCTAGGAAGGCATTCAACACAGTGTGGTGTATTTTTATCGAGGCTCATTTGATAAAAACTATAGACGACTAATAGGAGTCTGACATATTGTGCTGAATTGAAGTGAAAGCTCACCCAAGTGCATTTGAATGGAAATGTATTTGCACTGCATTAGTGCATTAGCAATGGCCACTGTGTTTGTTCCCTTTACCAACACACACATACATCAGACCCTGTGTGTGTGTGTGTGTGTGTATGTCTGTCAGTGTGTGTGTTTGTGTGGCCTATATTCCAATGTGAAAAAGAGCTGGACAAGCAACTGCAGGCCGACCCACAGCCGTGACTCCTGTCTGGACCAATCAGTGTTAACCCGTCGTGGGCGTCACAGCGGCGTAGCAGCGAGGGTCTGGATGTCCTGACGAGCTCCAGCAAACAGCAACACTGGAGGTACACAGAAGCCTCAACACAAGCTCCCACGACTCCATTGTGTTGGTGTGTGTATGTGTGTGTGTCTTAAACATGTACTGGTCGTTCGGCCTTCTCAGCTCAGCACTCGGACAACCTGGCCCCTGTGTGATGTGTTCGTCCTCTCAGACGTGGCGTCGGAGGACGTGCTTGCATTGTGTGTCGGGGGGGAGGTGGGTGGGGGGGGGGGGGGGTGTTGGTGAGGCCCTCCTGGTTGAAGAGGTTGAAGAGCTGAGCGGAGGGGCCAGGGAGAGGCAACAGCAGATTCTCAATGCTACGGTGGCAAACATCAAAAGGGATTAGGGTAATGTGCAGGGCGGGGGGGGGGGGTACTCACACAAGGCTGACGCGCACACACGCATGCGTACACAGACTCACACACAAACAGGCGCCCACAAACAGACACACCCACCGTTATAAATAAACCCAGTTTGTATCCATATAACCATATGTGAAGAGTTCACGAATGCACAAAGACGCCTCGTATAAAACGTCCCCTGGCCATTCTCTTTCCACTACATTACCCAGAGGCAGGCCCGCGGGCCCCACTTAATAATCATCAGAGAGATAACACTGTCAATTAGAATATTCATGAGGAGTCTGAAAAGCCGGCCTCCATTTCTCTCCCTCTCGTCTCCTCCTTTTAGGGTTGTCTCTCCGCTCTCCTGGTGATGGCGATGAGTCACTATGGGGTTGTATTTTTTTCAGCTGCTTCCTGTAGTGTGCCCCCCCCCACACACACACACATTCCCCCCCACCCCATGTATGATTGCAGAGAACGTCTGTATCCATAGACGCGTGCCCCTCCGCCCTCATATTCTCCGTCTCTTCAAGCTCCCCTCTTCTGTCGCTCCATCCCCCCCCTTTTCCTTCTCTTTCCCCTCATTGCGTGTCCCTCGCTCTCTCGTGTGTCCCCCGCCGTCTCTCCCTCTCCCCGTTTGTTTTCTGCCTCCCTCGTTGTGACTCACTTTTGTAGTTCCAGTTTTCTTCTTCTGTCCCTCTCAGTTAGTCTCTGCTGTCTCCAGGCCTGCTGATGCCGGTAGTCTGCAAACCTCTCACCCAGGCCATGAAACTCCACGTCATCTTTTTTTTTAATCACATTTAATACAATATTTGGTAACACTTTATAATAAGTCAACGCTTTTTGGCATTTACAAAGTGTTAACTAATAGTTAGTTAATCCTTTATAAAACATTTTGAAACATTAACAATACATTATTAAATAGTTAATAAGCTTATTATTAAATGCTATGTTAATCATTAATAAACACTGTTAAACATTATGGATTTGATTCATAATACAATTCATAAGGTGTTTGATAACTGCATTATCATACTTTATAGACAGCTTGTTAATATAGTTGCAAACCAGTAGTTTATAATCTGTTAATGGTACATGAGCTGGTATAGAAAGCATTAGCAAATGGTGAACAAACCATTTACATTACCTTTACAAAGCATGAGTAAATAACTAACAACATATTTACTTATGTCTTTAATTAATGTACGCCAAGTCGAATACATGATGTACACTAATACTTAGCAGATGTCTTAACAACTATTTTGTAAACACTTACTAATGATGCAACTTGTGATTAGTAATGCAAGTTATAAAGCATTTACTAACTGTTAGTTAAGGCTTTTGCGTGACCTAATCTAAAGTGTGAACTATCTATGCCTTATTAAACATTTATAAGTTATTTATTAAGGTATTCTTGTCCATTCTCGAACCTCACATTCACAAAGGCTGAACATACGTTTCTCAAAAGGAAACAGACACAACACAATGTGATACACAAAATTACTATTTTATTTAAGTAATGACAGGCATGTGTCTTACAGTACTTAGCTCTACTAGACAGCGGTCGATACGTTATAACCTCAGTTTGATATTTCCCGGCATGACCGAACGGTCGAGGTTAGTAAGTTGTTTATTATATGGCATTTTTAGCTCTTTTCATTTAAAACATGTCGTTTTGTTCAGCTCTACTCAAGTCTTCACACGGTGTGTTTCAGGTGTTAGCACCTACCTAGCAACCAATCTGAAATCTGAGCAACACAACCTAGCAATCTGCCTAGCGCTTGTCGTTTATCTCTCTGTGTTCACACTTTTCTGCTCTTTTAGAAAGTTAAGAATTTCCTTGTCGCTGTTGATGTCTTCATTGTCATCTGGATAGTAAAACTCCTCGATCTCGCTCATTTTGAAGATGACATCAGCGGAGGGCAATAAGAATACATATCAGACCGCAGTTCAATACGCGCATAGAATATAAAGACTTAATACGCGGCTGGCATGACTACCCATTAGCCAATCAGAATGCTCGTACTGTTGTTGCAATTGAACCAATATGCTGTTCTTATTGGTTCAGAAGACGTTCTCAAAAGAGTTGTTGATATGTTGCCTTGGAGATGTAATGACGTCACCAGTACAAGTGCAGCTGATTGCTCTGACAAGATGGCGTCTGCTCCAGATTCGCCGTGTTTGATTTGGGATCTTCCCATGTATTGTTGTAGTATATAAGAAACCAAATGTTTACTCTTCGACAGGTCAGCAAACGCTTTGTCGCCTCAATTTGTTAAAACGATTTGTTTGTTTGTAACCCTCGACCTACGGTCTCGGTTAACAAACGTTTTAACAAATCTCTGCTTTCAAAGGCGTTTGCAGACCTGTAACCTAGCTAAACATTTGCAGTTTATTACAGCCATTTTTTGAAAATAAAATACAGCTTTGGGTAACCAACTTTTATACCAATTCTACTGTATTGCTTCTTAATGGAAATAAAATACAATTTTATTACCCAGGTAAATAAATTAACAGCTATTTCTTCTAAAAAACAAAAACACGACATCTATAGGCCTATAGTCTTTCTATAAATGCTTAATAAGGCATAAATAGTTCACACTTTAGATTAGGTCACGCAAAAGCCTTAACTAACAGTTAGTAAATGCTTTATAACTTGCATTACTAATCAGAAGTTGCATCATTAGTAAGTCTTTATAAAATAGTTGTTAAGATATCTGCAAAGCATAGTGTACATCCTGTATTCGACTTGGCATACATTAATTAAAGACATAAGTAAATATGTTGTTAGTTATTTACTCATGCTTTATAAAGGTAATGTAAATGGTTTGTTCACCATTTGCTAATGCTTTCTATACCAGCTCATGTACCATTAACACCTTTTAAACTACTGGTTTGCAACTATATTAACAAGCTGTCTATAAAGTATGATAATGCAGTTATCAAACACCTTATGAATTGTATTATGAATAAAATACATAATTTTTAACAGTGTTTATTAATGATCAACATAGTGTTTAATAATAAGCTTATTAACTATTTAATAATGTATTGTTAATGTTTCAATTTTTTTTATAAAGGATTAACTAACTATTAGTTAACACTTTGTAAATGCCAAAAAGCGTTGACTTATTATAAAGTTTTACCCAATATTTCAATGACATACTTAAATACAACAAAATAAATCAGTTCATTTTATGTATTTATTTGAATGACTAAGAAAGCAGTTGAGGAAATACTGTAAAAAAGAATCTCCTTGACAAATAGTTTGTTGTATCTATCTCCTGTTTTCATATCTAAGAAATCAAGCTGACAATATGTTCTGGTCAGTACATAATCTCTATTGAACAACACAGACCAAAGGATGTGCTTGTCAGATAGAGTTGGCCTTGTTTGAGCTTTGTGCGGGTCCCTTCCCCTTACAGCATTCCTAATGTGGCATGTTGTATTAGCATGCCACAGCCAGTGGCCACCTAGTTACATAACAAAGATAAATTGTGGAATAATATGTGTGTGTGTGTATATCTGTGTGTCCTGAGGGAACTACCTAATATGCTAATACTGACAACAACCAAAAAAATCATGAGAAACCATGAGTACATGAGTAACGTCAGTGAAAGAGAACTGGAGCTTTATGAAGCTTTGAGAGGAAGCGGGTGCACATCCCCAAAAAGCTCCATCATCAAGCTGCTCATGTGGAGGTCGGGAGTAGAGGCGCTCCTCAGCCTTAGGGGAGCAACTTGAGGGAGCTCATTGTGATGGCAGACTGAAATCGACAAAGCTACACTATGACTTTCTGTTTCCCAATACCCCCCTTTCTCCTCTCCTTCTTTCTCTTCCTACTCTCCTTCACTCTCTTGCTTCTTTCGTCCCATGGGCCATCAGCTTGCAATGCTCCCCCCTAGCCCCCCCTCTCCTCCACCCCCCCCCCCCCTTTTCCTTCTCCCCACCCCTCCTCACTCTCTCTCTCTCTGCTGAATGTCAGCTTTCCTGTTATCTCTCTACAACCCAGAATCCCCTGGAAGTAATTAGTGTCTTTACGTCGTCTCTGCACTGGGACAGATAGACTTTAGCTCAGGAAGCTGGGGGGTGTTGGGATGGGGGGGAGTGAGGGAGGTTGGAGGGTGAGGGATGGGGAAGGCGGGGGGGGTGAGGGATAGCAAAGAGGGGCCACGAGGGGGGGGCATGTTGGGCCAGGACAGGAGCCAGAGCAGTGAATCTGAAGAGAGGAGGACTCACAATAACTAAGTGGAGCCTACTCTGACATACTCAGACGCCGTCTTAATGGATATATTAATGTAGTGGAAATTTGGAATACAGTTATAATGTGTGTGTTTTATATATGAGGAATGTGTTTTAATGGAAGTCTAAAGTTGGTTAAGAAGCTTGATACAATGAATGTTGAATCAACTCCATTTGGTAGAGATGCCATTTGCAGTTTATGACACCTGGGGAGGATGAGACAGCTGGTCTGGAGACAATGTGGATTCAATTGTATTGTTATTGTGATCTGAGGGAGCAGTTTAAGATAGATGAACTGATCAAGCTGCTCTGACCCTTCCTGTTGCATGGGTGATGTTAATTGGGTGTGCTCAAGCCTTCGGCGAGAGCACAACCTTTGTTCTCTCACATATATATTATTATTTATTTTTGCCCCCCTAAAACTCAGTCAATATTTGGACTACATAGACAACCTAGGTGTCAAAAGTTTCGTCTTGGTAGCGATTGAGCTGCTTGTATTTTTATTTACACTCCGTTGCACAGTTTAGGAGGTTACAACGTTTTTGTGGCAAAAAGTGTCTTCTGTCGACGAAGGGTACCAGTGCTAGCCTACGTCACTACGTCAGCACACGTTAGCAACGACGCATGGATACAACGTGATAGAGACGTTCTAGCACGCAAATTGGAGCTTGGATTATGAGTGAAAAATGCCAACCCCCAAAATTACCAACCATTGGGTTTTGTTGAGAAAGCAATTTCGAGTGGAACTGCAATCTCGGATTTTTTATTTAGGTCGTGAAAGTCTTTGTAATTTGAGCGAGTGCGGGTCGCCCGTGAGACTGCCTAGGCGGCAGCCATGCAAGCGTCATAGTAGTTTAGTATTTTCGTAATTTTATAGTTCGGTCAATTCTACACCAACAAACAGAAGGAGGGCAATGTTATGACGATATGACTATTGTGAAGACAGCCAGATGGTGAGATTTTAATGTAGGTTGCTGTAAAAACTTTGATTGGTTTGCTACGTGAGAGCCCCGTCAGCCTCCCTTGACGATTGCGTCAGCTGTTGTCGATCTCTGATGAGTATTTTCTTAATTTCGTACCAGGGTCAATTCTACATCAAAAATCAGAAGGAGGGCAGTGTTTTAAAGATATGGCGATTGCGAAGATAGCCAGCGGGTCAGCATATTTTTGTGATTTGTGTAAAACTTGGAATTTGAGTGACACCGCGGCTTGTTTTGACGTTAGCCTCAGTCAGACTCGGCTCGCCCACTGGCAGTGTGTAGTACTGTCTTCAATGCCACAGCTAAACTTTATGTCAAAAGAAACTTTCTCATTTCCGGCGCTTTCAAACAATCAGTGAACTGTGGAGCAACAGCAGCTAGCTTGCCTCTAGCAAACTTATTTTGAATTAGCCATTTCCCCCTACATTAATGTCAAACTTATTTACGTTTTGGGGGGCATATTTTCAGTGAGCAGACGGTACAGTACTGTTTGAATCGCGATTCCATACTGCCAGTGACAACGTTGTTACAGTAGCTTGTTTCAAAAGGGGTTCGCAGCTGTTTCAAAGGGTGTTCTTAATGAAATATGCAATATGAGTAGGCTAAATGCTTGAAAATATCACTAGAAGGGAAAAACTTAACCGACGCAAGGAAGCACACCCTACAATTTCCCCAGAAATTGTACCCTCTCTAGTTAAATACTTGTTTGAAGATGTCCACACAAAGGACAGTTGACCATTTGACTGGTGAACTCCTGTGGCTTTACTATCTACTGGTTTGGGGAGAGATGCCACATCAAAGAACTGTGGGACACTTGGTATGGAGTCAAACTGTCACTGAGCAGTGCTGACCAATCACAGAGTTTGCTACATTGATGGATTGACCATCAGAAGAACCATTTGATCTAAAGTTTATATAAGGCAGGGTTTTAGGGTTGTTCTTCATCACTCTTGCGAACGACCTGTGGTTAGCACCTCCTTCGTAATGACTGATCAGCAAAGCTTTGTTTAATATTACGTAATTGTATAATCTAAATAAATTGTATTAAAACCACATCTCTTGACTACTCAGATCTACACAGTGCCACTTGAATTTCCACCATTACATTAAACACGGGCGCCACAAAAGACCGAGATAGAGCAGGAGTTTGGCTTTCGAGTCATGTCTATGGGCTCGGACGACGTTTCACGGTAGACCCTACTTTCCAACGAGAGGGACGGAGCATTGTGCTCACAAACGTAGGTGAAAGCTCTTAAGAGAAGGCGCCACTTAACAGCCTCGATGGAAGCTGGTCCAAAAAAAGAAAGAAGCTCGTGTTGAGTGGAGTTTTCTACAGTAATGAAAAGAGGCAGCCTGGTTTGGACGCCCTTAAGGAACTCTCTGAGTCACTCCAGCGAAAAGGTGTGAATCGCTCTCCTCATCGCAGGCCTTTCATATCCACCGCTGGTGTGCAGAAAGCCTCATTTGGTTAAGAAAAGCCCAAAGCAAATCAGAGCTAACTCGTGAGAACAACAACAATGTCCACCTCCCCAGTACCAAATGGAAATGTATTAAGGCTTCCCGCCTTCGCAGAATATGTAAACATCTTCCCCTCTCTAAAGAAACTAAGGGGCACACAATTTAAGTGGCAAACCACTGTAGGTAAACCAACGGGAGCCACGCATTTACATGGTATCACAGCATGTACGCAATCGCTCGTCGCAGCTCTCACTCTCTCTTTCTCTCTCTCACACGCACGCACACACGCACACGCACGCACACGCACGCACACACACGCACACTCACGCACACACACACAGACAGAACATACCAAAGTCCACCAGTTTTATTCCTCCTTGTGTGGTGAGCAGGATGTTGTTGCCTTTGACATCA
The DNA here is from genome assembly GCF_963692335.1 of Osmerus eperlanus. NCBI lineage: Eukaryota > Metazoa > Chordata > Actinopteri > Osmeriformes > Osmeridae > Osmerus > Osmerus eperlanus. The sequence continues at coordinate 7,456,486 of NC_085032.1, read as the reverse complement.
CGGTGGATGGTCTTGTTGATATGCAGGTGTTGTAGTCCCTGCAGGGGTAGACACCAACATATGTATATACATATGCAGTATATATACAATATATACTGTAAGAGGACATAGGCCTGCTACGCCCTCTACGGGGGGTGAGGCGGAGGACAGGCGTCGCCAGAGTGACCAGGTGGGGCGAATCATGCTAACGACTGTGTTTGTACCCTGAAGGTGCTGGCTGAGGCTACAAGAGGGGGGAAGAAGGACAGAGTACAGGGAAGGTCTCTCCAAAGTTATGATGTGTTGAAGGAAGAACGCACATAAAATACAGCATTTTCTTTATTTCGAGCCTTGTCTCTGGTTGTTTCTTCCTTATTACACCGTCACAGTGGAGCCGTAGAACATACAAATCATACAAACGCTCACATTACATACACACTGTAATGTCTACACATGATATCTTCTCATGACAGTATCTCTACCTCAGAGACCACTCTTACCATAAGGGCCTCGTGTAGGATGTAGGCAATAACAGGCTCGTCCATCCTGTCCCCTCTCTTCAGCATTCCTTTGGCCAGATCTGTTACCGAGCCTCCATTGCAGAGCTGCAGCAGAACCACAGAGAAAAGAACATGACTTTTCCTCAGCTTACATAAACCCTGAGCATGAGTCAGCTTTACGGTTCCGAAAACCGAGACAATGAGCTTCATCAATCTTTAGAGAATCTAGAACTGAATAATTTCATATTGTGTAACATTTGATAAAAGCCTGGTATCAGAGCTGAAGATTTCAGAGGGAATCTTCCGGCATGTGTTTGGGGTATTCGATAATGTACTCTTCAATCTTCTGCAGCTTATCTTTCTAAAGCAGCTTAAGGGGAGGTGGGAATCGTGCCCTATAAAATAAAATGCAGATTTTTTTGTGAGGGGGTTTAATCTACTTTGTGGTGACTTAACGGAATATTCATTAAAGATGTGTGAATCATGGCCCTCAAATCAAGCACATCCTCCTACAGTACTTGGTAAATCTACTGAGGTCTAGTGCAAGCTCTTAAGGCTCTACTGTAATACATGCCTGAGCTTTGGCCAAATGTATTGAGTGGCCTTGCGGAGCATCTTCAAAGCTAACCGAATGCTGCATTCATCAGTACAATGACAGATTTGACGTGTATTGTTGTTGTACGTGTACATGTATAATGTACTGTATCTACGAGCATGCAGAGTCTAAATGATGGATTTTGTGTGTATAGAAGTGTGCATCCTCAGGTTTGACTTAGCTTTCTTGTCAATGGCAATCCCTCCCAGAAAATTGCAGAAAATTGCCTCAGGTGTTGCCTAGGCAACAACAATACCCTTTCATTTTGGGCTGTTTTGGCATGACCCCCGATAAAAGATAAACAGCATGATGTGGTGTGTCAAACAGTGGGCTATGGGAAAACGTTTTTCATGCAGAGCAGATTTTGGTGTTTAATATTCAGCATTAATCAACCAAACGATTCTTTTGTTAAAACGGTCCTTTAAATGGAACTTGCACTGTCCATGTTTTGCATTTGCAAAACACATTTTCATAAGGAATAGCATACTTGAAAGCATTTTGTGTTTCGAGACAGGACATTTCCATTTGTCTAATTATACAGACAACACTTGCACTCCACACACATCCATAATCACAGAGATCTTTCACACTTGTGAACTAAAAGCATAATTAGGTATACCATGTTGTTGTGGAAAATCTAAAAAACACTCCTTTGATTGCCTGGCTAGAAATCTTTCACGATTCCATAGGTGGTCTCACAAATAACGTAGCCCATTTATGTCGCACAGGGGTTCCCAAACAGCATGCAAATTCCAAAAGATTACAAAGCATACAATGTTTTTTACATTATCCGGATGCTTGAATCAAAACAGTAGCCTACAAACATGACAACATAGGCCTACGGGGAACGTTCCAGCAACGAGGGATCTTTTTGTTTTCTCGGTACAATACTGCCCACAGCATCTGTCCTTATAGGATATGATATCACCTTGGTTGTATTGGCGTCCACATATAATTGAGCTAACCACAGGGGCATGTCAATTGTTCGTTCTACCCACAGTTCATCAGGCTACTCTATTGAAAAAGAAAGATGAGAAAATAGCAGAAATAGCAGGAAGATAACTGTGGTTAACTGGGTTATTCTAAATTATGCGAGAGATGGAAAGACCTCAAACTTTCCCTGGTTTGACCTTGACAGAGCGTTTCAGCATTTCATCTACAAAACTGTCCGTCTATCCAAAATGTATCTTTGCTGTCAAGGTAGGGCTTCATCACTGCCTCGAAGACCCTGCCTCGACCTCCCATTAGACTGACAGACAAACTGCGGATGAGCAGAGCGTATCGGAGAGCGCTCGCAGACAGAGACTGAGCCCAGCCTGACGTCAGCCACATCACTACTGGGATCACCTGTCATCATTAAATTACACAGGGCGAGAAGGCACACTCATATTAATGGGTGAAGCTCTGTTTCCCCGGCTGGCATTAGACACGCTAAACGGTAAGCCGCAGTGTTTGGCCCACGTCGTCATGTTTAACGTACGCATTTATGATTTCGGAAGTGTAGATAAGCAGTCACAGTCCCTGCAGACTGGACACGTGTTACATTTCACACTTGTCCTTGCCAAAGCTAGCCACAATTGGTCCTGAGGAAGAATTGATTACATCTGATAGACAGGACAACATGCCAACGTGAGTTTATATTTCATTGATTTCACTAGGCAAGACATGACCTACAGGTGAAATTCCCCATAGTCTAATGTCAGGGATGGGATCATTAGTCTCGACAGTGTGGGCACATAATTACTGTCAGCCTCAGACGGCATCAACATAATTCCTCACGTGGATGTAGATGAGACTCGGGGGTAATGCAACTGCCATCACCGACTAGCTTCTTCTTCCAGACTGACTGTGGCTTTAAAAGTCTTAGTCAGCTATTTACACCCCACTATCAAAAGAGAAGGGATAAATTGAAATGCTAATACATGGTGATAGCAGTAGTTTAGTTAAGGGTGTTATATACATTTGAGAATACAAAGTGGGTGCGACTAGTAAATCTAGCCAATCCCTGGATGATTCAGCATCTTAGTTTAAAAGCCCCCATTGGAAAGAGTCCCAACGACCACAATGCTTAGCATGACGCATCAATTTAGGTCTAGAGATATTATAGCTGCAATCAGACATTTCTGCCTACAATAGGATATATAATTAAATAAATTATGATACGAGAAACGGTTCTTCCCGAATCTTGTCTGAACTTCAGCGCTTTCCTCAACAGTGGTTTCACAAAATAAGCCAAGGAGGAAAACTCTCTTTGCAGAAGGCGATTGGCTGAAACAGGATTGCTGGAAATTATTGGCTGGAAAGTAGCGGACCGTTTCAAAGTTTGCAATTGACATTCCACTGGAACTGAGCTGTCTGTCTGTGTTGCTAAACAATTCTCAGAGGGCCTCATTAGCTTACACAACATGTTTATAGGGGACAGAACTTATTTTTTACTGAAAAAACGTACCTATTGTACCTTTCAATGAGCTTCAACCAGCCTATACAATGGTATAGGATGTCTTCAAAAAGAACATAGAGTCCTTATATTCCAATAAAAAGTCTTCTGAGATATAATTGGTTGTTGGGAACCAAAAACCAAGAACAGAGCAGGATATTTACTACAGCAGATCAGGTGCTTGTTTAGTCATGTAAATTATTGGAACAGATCAAAGACCCGTGGAAGAAATAGATCAAACAAATATAAAGAAGAGTTGAATGGGGATGCCCACTCACTCATACCCAGCTTTAAAATGGATATCGGTTGGGGAGAGGTTATCAGCAGAATAGCTTATAAGACCGCCCTTATGTCACACAGGTGCAGTGTTTCATCAAATCTCCAAGTGAATAGACTTAGTCCCTCAAACTCAAAGTTAGCCTACCTCCAAAAGTGTGTTTGTGTGCTTGTTTGTGTGTGTGTGTGTGTGTGTGTGTGTGTGTGTGCACTCATGTATTCTAGGACCAATCCAGGCTAAACTCCCCCTTTGTTTAATGCAACCTTATTGTTCACTCTGGAATAATGAGGTGTCTACTTTCTGACAGCGGTTAATGAAAGGCCTTTAAAAACAATGTCATATTAAACCTCATTGTCAATTGATGATGGTTTGCCTTTGAGGTGTACATTTAGTCCTTTAGCAGACGCTCTTATCCAGAGCGACTGGACTGGACTGGAGTACTGGAGCTGGTCAGGGGAAGGATAGTTGCTTTAGAGGCTTTCAAAAAGATAATAGGTGGTAAGTGATGTTTGGATTGCCAAATTATACAAAACTGGACAACAACCATAGTAAAATAAAAAAGCTAAAATAATATTTTGGATTCCTCTTCCATGCACCACCATCAGATGTGTTTACTGGGTCAGTTCAAGGAAATAGGACCACCGCCATCGCTGATTAAATGCCACCATCAGGTATTTAAGTGTCCAGCTAATTCATCTACTCTAGTTCGTTTCAGTGACTGGACGATTAACTTGGCCTATCATAGTGATTCCTGTCTAAATAACTGTCTTATGGTGGATAATTGAAACAAATATAGCTACAGGATTCCAACTATTTATCTACATTAAGAGTCTCTAAAGTAATGCCTAGACTTTATAGTGTGACTGGGTTGTGATTGGGTTATGTTCTCTCAACAGCTAATTAATTACACAAGGCAGGAAGCCGGCATTAGGTCTGCACATATTGGTACAAGCCTTTCTAACCACGTCATGTTACAAAATACAGATGCATACTTGTTGGTCAAGTCAGCTCCGAGCCACAATTTGCACTGAGACACAGACAAAAACAGCCTGGGCTATTTTAACGTATTCTGATGGTCATTCAAGACACTTCACCGGTGGAAGGACAGATTTGTAATAATAGTAAGAAACAGGTTGAAATGGTTGAAAAAGTAATAATATAGAATTATAATGCAAAAGAATAAGCAGATGTACCAGGAGTCATGCAGAATATAGGGATGTTGACTGTAGCCAAAAATGACATAAAGGAGATACAGAAGATGACCGATATGCAATTTAGACCTTATTACATAGTTTTCTACTGGTGGCCTATTGATCACAATAAACAAATAAAGTGCAACATGTAATCAGCATCAGCAGCAATATCAATTTGTGACTAATAAGCTGCTGAAAAGGCCATTAGTTTAATTTAAAAAAATATATATATTGTATACAAATGTTTTCATGTTAAAAGGCTGGTTTGCATATTGGAGATGCATATTGCATAATGCAAAAAATGGTACCGAAGTTGTTTTAAAAAAGACGGGAAGCCATTCTAGATACAGTGCCACTTGTCGCCAAGTTCACCAAGGCCACATGAACCAACAAATCACAAACCCAGGTCCGTAATTGACACAAGTCTTAATTAGAGTATCACATTGGCCACATCCATGCCATCTTTGAAGTTTTAATACAAGCTTGAGGTCCCTGGACTTCAATGGGCCCAGATTGGGGACCAATAGATGAAAGCTCACTCATCTCAGCCCACATCCGCTAACAGGAAGAAGCACAGCACAGAGATGGGGGCCGTGAGCACAAAGTGGAGGATGCAATTTGTGCGGATCCTCGTCATAATGAGGGCGAGCCGCGCACACTGCAGAGAGGGGCTCCTCTGATCAGCACGGCGACATGGAAAATCACTCGTTAGACTGATGGACAGTAACCATGGTGACTCCATCCCAACCGACCACCCCACCCTACCTCTGCTTCCGAACCCACCCTACCTCTTTACACCACCTACACACACATATGCACGCACACATGCACTTATTACTGATTTTGGTCGGCAATACACATGGTCACAAAAAAAGGCACCCAGCAGTCTGGAAGGCCGTGATTTCAGCCTGAGGATAAGCCCTCAGATTTGGACTGCTGCCTGAGAGAATTTGAATCAAGAGAGTTTGCACACAGATATGCAAAACTCTGGTGAAATAGGAGGTAAACAAACCAGCAAAGCTGGCTGAGAACGCCCAAACACTGGCCCTGCTTCTGAGACTTGTAATTGCATTATATCAGAATACTTCAGGGAGTCTGACTTTAAACAAAAGTCAGAATTGGTACAGTGCTGCTCCTCAAAGTTGAATTACATTAAAGCCCTTGGTTAGCATGCTTGTCGTTCACACTGTCTGTAAAGGTTTCTTGAATTATCGTTCTGTAAATGGTATAGGCCAGTGAAATGAACGAAGTCAGGTAATAATACAACCCTTACAAAGGTCACTGAGAAGGACGTTAAAGAAAGCAGACAGAAACACAAGCTGGCGATGTGAAAAGCTATCCTCCGGGCTTGTGGAACACGAGGGGGTGTGGTGGGGTGGGGGTGGAATGGAATGGAGTGGGGATGCTAATGTTGTTGCTGTGTTCCATGTGCTTGGATTACAGAAATATGTTAGCTGGGTTCCTCTGCTACCTGACCTTACATTTCAGCTTGTAACACAGGCTAAAGTAATGGAAACAGAACACAGAACATAATAGCATAGATGGCATCAGCACTTGGGACGCCAGCTGAGAGAGCTTCTTCCCCAGGGCACTTTACTGTAGAGGTGACTGCCTGCATGAAGTGGATGTGACTCACAGCGTACACACACCAGAACACGTACAGAAACGCAGAGGTAGACCCACTTGCACACACACACACGTTCACTCATACGCGGACAGACACTTCCACACAAACACACACATATCTACACACCCAACACTGCTGCTGTCTGAGGACTGGACAGACTCCAGGTGTGACTCTTGGTCTTGTGTGGTTTCCTTTTCCTGCCTGGTGAGGCGGCCAGTCACTTAGGTATCTGGACCAATCACCAGTCACTTAAATATCTGGACCAATCACCAGTCACTTAGGTATCTGGACCAATCACCAGTCACTTCGGTATCTGGACCAATCACCAGTCACTTAAATATCTGGACCAGCCTCTCTGTCTTCTCCAACCAGAGCACAAACCAGAGGGTCAAAGGTCAGGATGCACAAAGAAAGAAACTCTCTGTGCCCCACCAGACCCCGACAAACACCTTTTGTCGGAGCGGGTTGACCTCTATTACACCTTTTGTCTGGAGGCTGACATTTCAAAGGGCTTTAAGAGGAAATGAAATATGATGGGGTGGGAGGGCCACGTCGTCCTCTCAAATGTAGGGAAACAAAACCAAGGTCCCCTTGAGCTGCGCTTTGAAATATGACCTGGTTCCAGCCATTGCATCACCATAGAATCTTTATTTTCCTTTACCAGGAACGCTAACACCTGATTATTTTCTTGCCCTACATGAGGTGCACTACTTCAGTCATATCAATGATATTGGCTCTCGAGTTGACCAAGAGTGCAACTAAAATCATGGACAGTAACACAATGCTTTTTCAGACACTGGAGTCGATGATGCCAACATCCCAGCAAACACCAGGATCCAAACAAAAAGAGGCATGTTCTAAAACCCCAGCGTCTTTCAGCCCAGGTCTTAGAATAGTCTCCACGCTCCTCCACACAAGAGCAGCTCTGAACGAAATCACAGACTTGCCAGAAAACGTAATCCCCATAGTGCTTCACTCAGCACGGTGCAGGTAGAGCCAGCGATACTAGACCTGAGGCTCCGACCTGAGGCTAAGTAGCCTCCTACGAACCCGACCAGGGGTCCAGACCCCCTGCTGGGTCTCAGGCCGTTGTGTAACGTCTTCCGCCTGTTCAGTCAGACTCCATATGTATGTTGCTTGGTTGTGAGCTAAATGGATTCCAATGTACATGGTCAGACCCAATCAGGGTGAGACGCATGGGGCTCAGGGACTGTCATGGTGATGAGGTTGGTCAGAACGACCAATCGCGCTAACGGACAGAGGTTTGATGAATGTGTCTAAGATGTGATATAGAAGTCCTTTATTGGCATTGCACAGAATACAACGTAAATTGAGCAGCAATCCTAAGGGTGCATTCACAGCAATTGGAAATAGAGAAAAAGACGAAATATAAAACTAGACTTCTAGCCTCTACCTTCTACTACTGTGTTGTTCAGGTAATGTGTCATTGTGTGTCAAATGCCTACCTCCAGTACTAGCCACAACTGGTCGCCATTTTTCACGTCCTTCATGTAGTACATCCCAAAGAACTTGACCACATTAGCATGGTCTGAGAGGGCCTTGAGGATGTTGTACTCTGCTTCAATCTCCTCATCTATATCCTGCAAAACAAGGGGATTGCTGTTAAGTGTTACAGTGGTAATGTCGTATTCTTAGAAGTAGTGCATAGGGTCATTTGAAGGTAAACATCATTGCACTAAAACATGTCCTCTGTCCTTGATCAACTGTAGTTTACAGGTCAGCTGTTTAGATGGCACTCAGAATGACACAGACAAAACAATATTCCGGGCTGAAGAGAAAGCTTCCTCAAATACTGAAGCCTAACTGTTTGAAAGAGATAAATGGGCTGGTTTGAGATGCAGAATCCCACTACAGATCTGTGCCTGGTGAATCACCCGACTGAAGTTTCAACAGAATTACTGGTTCCTCCTGCAGAAGCCGATCAACCGATTGATTAAAACAATTTTCCTCTCAGACAGCCCATAGATGATTATGCCTTAATGATGAGAAAAAGGAACAAGCTCTTTCATGTCTAATGAGACGATGATTATGATGAGGTTCCAATTTAATGGATGAAAATGTATCCAAATTAAAACAGTCTAGGTGACTGGTGCAATTCATTTTACCTTAAAAAAAAACACAGACATGATATTGAATGTACCATGATGGTCTGTCAACACATGTTTCTTTAATCTTAAGTCATGGCATATGCTTTGTGAATGGACGGATACTTAAAAAATGGAGAGCCTGCAACATTGTTAGTCTTTTAGATCATTTCAGACGTTAAATGGGCCCTGAGAAACAGCAGACAATGGTTGAATGCTAAAGATTGCTGGGTAATAAGACCTAATTTGATATGATTACAATGACCTTGTGGCATTCATTGAGAGAGGCTACAGAGGGATGGATGAACAGGGAGATGCAATGAGAGGGATGCAGAAAGAGGGATGCAGAGAAAGGAACACAGAAATAAAAGGATTTGGAAGGACTTGCACTGAAACTGGATAGACAATCTAAGACAGAGAGACAAAGTGTGTGTGGCCTAAACGTATCTGATTACGATGGTAGTTCTTCAGGTGGAAGTATGGCAAGTTTTTGAGTTGCAGAGGATTTATAAACCCTCACAGGGAAAAGGATGTCACTCACAAACTGATAAGACTGACATGCACTGACTACCAAAATGCCACACGTCTTACATGGATGGGGTCTAGGATCTTGACAGCCGCTTTGCTCCCATCGATCTTGTTCAGCACCTTGTAGACTTTCCCATAAGTCCCTTTCCCGATAGTCTCGATGATCTCCCAGGTGTCGGACGGGTCTGGGAAGTTGTCGAAGACGATGGATTTCCCTGATTGTGGAAACATCTTCATCAGAGATCTCCTGAGGAGGAAGAGCAGACAGACTGGATGACAGGAAGTACTTGCGATAGTTCTGAATAAACAGTACAGTAACGTTGCAGATGTTATGTCACCCTCCTCTGCACACCTTTCCCCCCAGGATACTTGCAGTGTGTACTGGGTATTCTGTTCAAGTACAAACGGTGTACATCAGCCAAGAATTTTATGTTGTGTTGGTGGTTTATTTGAATGCCAATTCATGAGTAATAAGCAAAACACCTAGTTTGAGAAACACCAATGCAGACTTTTGCAACACAAACCACCAGAAAGCCAAAAACCAGCAGTTTCTCTCAAGCTCAGTAATGTCTTTCACAAGTCACATTAAATCTACAAAGAACTTTGATAAACGGACATGAAGGCACAAAGAGGATGAAGAAGACGCTAAGAAGCGTGTCCACATTCTTAAGACGTTCTCCCACCGGCACACACACACACACGTGTGAAGTGAATGAAGTAATAACAGATCACCCTGGCGGCTCATTGGATATGCATACCATATATTTTATCACCCCTTGAATCCAGCCCAGGAACTTTTCTGCTCGCTCTCTCCCTTACATTTCCTTTCACTCTACACAGACACTTTGAAAAATAATAAAGGCAGCAATGCCCCACAAAATATATTAATAAAAAAAGAAAAGTTGTCACATGCAGATAACTGGTTGGAGAGTTCACAGAAAGGTTTCTAATCAACACGGCGGGAATGGAATAAAGCTTCAGCGGTAATCAAAATGTGGTTATCAGAAAAACTGCCAAAGACTGGCAATTTTACTTACTGCCAAAACCAAAATTATATTACAGAACTTTATGTGCCAGGACTAGAAGACTCAAAGTTCATTGGATGTCACATATTATTCATTCGATGAGTACACCTGAAAAATAATCACTGGATGAGTTAGCGTTTTTTGGATGCTGGATGGATGATTTTTTGAATGTGTAAAGAAAAACAAGACGTTGTAAAGGTCATCTTTCTTTCACTTGAACAATGACAGGTTCAAAAGTGTCCCATCACCTCACTGACAACAATCAGGAAGGTCCACTGTGTACGTTTAGTAATATCAAATAAATTGGCTGCAACACAGTATACAGCCCTCAACCATCCCAAGACGGTGGTCGTGTCCTCCTTTTCTTTAGTCGCAGGGTACAACTGATAACTCATGTGGTACTTTGAACGGTAACAAGGCACTATGAGCAAGAAGTCAGACGACAATACTTACACAACTTTTTTCTTGGTGTAATATTCCTATAAAAGGTCTGCCTAGGTTTATGTCAGCGTCGTAAAATACTTAAATACATACATGACAAAAAGACAAAAGAGGCTTTTAATGGAGCGGGAAGGATAATAACAATGAATTTTAACAGCAGGGCCAACCCACAGGGGAACTAAGAGTTTACATACACATGGGATTTGGGATTTTTATGGGATCCACAAAATTGCTGTGCAATAGTGCATGCATGAGCAGGATAAGCTTCATGGGGTAGGCTAACGTGGATGTGTACAGCTTCAGAAAGCTTCCAAGCAGTAATAACCCAGTCCATAATGTACATTAGACTGCTAACTAGAGGTGGAATTGCAGGGGAACTCTCCAATCACTGTAAAAAGTGGAAAAACATATCTTGACCACTCTATTAGACTTTCCAATTGATGGAGCAATTACTTATTGCTTCAAAACACAACAAATTGAGTGCAAAACGTCTTGGCAATAAATGTCAATGCCTTTTACTTAGGTCACTGTATAAGAACAGGAGATTAAGTATTCTGATAAAGTGAGTGAAGAGGTGAGCATTCCTGCTCTGTACGGCAGCTCTGCATCCAGCAACATGGGGCTGAGGAAGTATGTGTATTCATTTGCACCTGTAAGAGGCTCAGAACCACTCAATGATATGCATGAAAAGTTCTGTCAGATTATTTGTTGACTGAGTCACACCATTCAGGCCCAAGGATATACCCTGTCAAGCCTTCACACATCTCACCAAGCTCTGTCTTGGCCATTAGACTATCTACCCATCGACCAACACTACAACAACACAAACAAAAGAAAATAACTTACATTGTTTTCTCAATGTGCCTGGGGACATTTTGGCGGAGGGGTTAATCCATTTATGTGAAAACGGGAGTCATGGAAGGAGTGAGAGGAGAGTTAGCAGCCAGAGTAAACAGTGGAGGAGGAGCTAACGCTGGCTAATCTCAGCAGCAATCCCTCTGCCTCATGCCTGCCTCATGCCTGCCATTGGAAACAATCTGTAAGTAGTAGGAGATATGTCAGGATTAAAAGGAATTAGCAGCTGTTGCGCCATCAGCCTTTCCCTATATAGACTCCCATTCACGGACTAAAGCTGGTTAGAAGCACTGAGGATACAGAACGGGGGAGATGTGCACTGTGCACACTCTTACTTACTGCCATCCCTTGCTTTTGAGAGAGGAATCATACTTTTGCATAATTCATGTTCGAACAATTCTTTCTACTTTGGGTAAATCTCTCATTTGGAAGGAACCTGCTTAGCACTGTAACCAAAGCTTACACTTTACTGTACGCGTATGTCTTCAACATAAGTTTTCTCTAATGTTTCAAGGTTGCAAACATGCACCTACTTCAAAACCTTTTCACCCTGTCTGATTAAGCCACTACAACAAGAAAAAGTAATAACCTTGCATGTATCACTTTGTAATGACCAAAAATCCAGTTTATGTTTGTATACTGCATATTTTTGTCAATTGAACATAGCGACAATGTGAGACTTGTTAACCCTGATTGCACACATTATTTTACAGAGAAATAGTCATTGCCTATGCAGACCAATTAGAACCCTATACAGGAGTCCCACAGAGCAGGTAATTGTGCTCATGTTCTTCTAATGTATAAGACCTAGTAACCTGCAGACCTGCTCAATAATGAATCAGCTCTTCTATATGTGACAACACGCTGTGATACAGGAGCTGCGGTTGAAACCTTATAGGACCTGTCCTGGTCAACCCCAACACAAACACATGCTGCAAGGGAGTCTTGTGTGTGTGTTTATGTGTGTGTGCGCGCGTGTGAGTGAGAGTATGTCAGTATTGGGTATGTGTGTGTGTGTGTGTGAGTGTGTGTGTGCGTTGTGTGTGCGTGGAGTTACCTAACCCGGAGCAATGGCTACCTGTCACATGTGATTAGGTGCTCAAAGATGTTGCTTTAGGGCAGTCTGTTTACACAAATGCAAATACTGAACCACAGAACTGAATATCATGTTTACAAGCTGTGGCGTTGGTGAGATTTGTTACTTCGTAAGGTCACACAAGCATGAAAGTGCTTCTTTTGAAGGTCAAAAAAGGTTCTAAAATGTATGTAAAACATCCTTGCGAAGTAGATATTCAAGTATTATGTTTCTGTGATACAGCAACCTCTACGATTCACTTTACACTGGATTATCTAGCCAGACATGTCAAATTATAAACAGAGATATAGTCCTTTCCCAAAGAGTGGCATTACAATAAGAGACGGTGTTCCATCTAAGATGGGTTTCAGTGAGACACAAGTTTGGCCACTTGAGGTCCTTAGGGGTAACTGGAGACCCATTACACTGGAGGGTAAAACGGAGCCGGTCTAATCCGACCTTTATGAGGGTTAAATTTCGGATTAACCTTGGCACAGGCAAGCAGCTGGCACAGGTGCCAGGATAATCTACCTGTTTTGGGCACATCAAAGTCAGCAGATTTGGCTTTTGTGTTTTGCTGACTCAGTCATGGTGCAGCATTGTGGTATGGAGGGATTTCCAGTGCCGATGCCAATCCACACACACTAAACATCTTCATGTTACAGGAATATCAAAACTGTGTGGCTAAATGCTGGGCCTAGCTAGTAACAGTGGGATATACTGTACTCTAACTGCACATCAGTCAAGTTGAATGAGGATAAGCCACAGTTTAGGTGTGTTGACAAACACAATTTAGTATGTCCACAAATATGCATGGAGATTTCAATGCAATCACGTAAACCACTAATAGGTAAAGCAGTAAGTGTTCCATTGATGCAGAACAATACACATGCAATTTTATCTCTTGATCTAAAATATGCATTAGGATGATAGACTGGTATGATAGATGCCACTATAACAATGCCACATACCCAGTCTCAGCTTGCAGTAAATACAAAACAAAGATTGACTGACCTTCTTTGGTGAGGAAGACCAACAGAGATAGTGACTACAGATACCAAAATACAATGAAAAGACTTATGCACACCCATGCACACACACACATGCACGCACACACACACGCACACACACACACACACACTGACCCACATGCACACACACACACACTCACTTCTTGCAAATAATACTTGTCTAATACAAGCCAACCTGGCTTTCATTTGTTTAGCAAAGGTTACAAACAAAATCAGGCCAGGAAGTCACACACGCAAGTTATCATGAACTTACTGTATAGCTGTGGAGGTGCATCAGCATGCTTAGGTCTCAATCTTGATACCAACGCTAAGTGAGAGCCGTCGCTACCAACAGGGCTCACCTTCTTTAGCCATTTATTATTAACAGCAAGAATAAGAAACATAATATTGCAGAGTGTATCAAAGTCATCAAGGCTGGGTCATTAGTGTAATGGCCATACTTGTGGAGGTGGTAGGATATCCGACATAATAGACATACAGACATAAATAACAGCAGAGATGACAGGTTAGCATCAGGCAACAGAAGGGACACCAAGACGGCCACTGGGTGTGACGGGCCATGACTTCACTCAGGTCCTCACAGAACCTCCAGGAAGTGTCCTCTTACAATGCTTTTGCACACTGTTGTGACTGCAAGGTAGCACTTCAACTGAAAACCAAATGGGTAGTTTGGGAAAGGGCTGTTTTGTACTCTAGGCCTAAGCCCAACTTTGTATGTGTAGGCATCTGTCGTTTTCTGGCTAAGGACATTTACAGTTAGGTCCATAAATATTTGGACATTGACACAATTTTCATCATTTTGGCTCTGTATACCACCACAATGGATTTGAAATGAAACAATCAAGATGTGCTTTAAGTGCAGACTTTCAGCTTTAATTTCAGGGTATTTACATCCAAATCAGGTGAACGGTGTAGGAATTACAACACATTTTATATGTGCCCCCCCCCTTTTTAAGGGACCAAAAATAATTGGACAAACTAACATAATCATAAATCTAATTGTCACTTTATACTTGGTTGCAAATCCCTTGCAGTCAATGACAGCCTGAAGTCTGGAACCCATAGACATCACCAGACGCTGGGTTTCGTCCCTGGTGATGCTCTGCCAGGCCTCTACTGCAACTGTCTTCAGTTCCTGCTTGTTCTTGGGGCATTTTCCCTTCAGTTTTGTCTTTAGCAAGTGAAATGCATGCTCAATTGGATTTAGGTCAGGTGATTGACTTGGCCATTGCAGAACATTCCACTTCTTTGCCTTAAAAAACTCTTTGGTTGCTTTCGCAGTATGCTTCGGGTCATTGTCCATCTGCACTGTGAAGCGCCGTCCTATGAGTTCTGAAGCATTTGGCTGAATCTGAGCAGATAATATTGCCCGAAACAGAATTCATCCTACTGCTTTTGTCAGCAGTCACATCATCGATAAATACAAGGGAACCAGTTCCATTGGCAGCCATACATGCCCACGCCATAACACTACCTCCACCATGCTTCACTGATGAGGTGGTATGCTTTGGATCATGAGCAGTTCCTTCCCTTCTCCATACTCTTCTCTTCCCATCATTCAGGTACAAGTTGATCTTGGTCTCATCTGTCCATAGGATGTTGTTCCAGAACTGTACAGGGTCTTTTAGATGTTTTTTGGCAAACTCTAATCTGGTCTTCCTGTTTTTGAGACTCACCAATGGTTTACATCTTGTGGTGAACCCTCTGTATTTACTCTGGTGAAGTCTTCTCTTAATTTTTGACTTTGACACAGATACGCCTACCTCCTGCAGAGTGTTCTTGATCTGGCCAACTGTTGTGAAGGGGTTTTTCTTCACCAGGGAAATAATTCTTCTGTCATCCACCACAGTTGTTTTCCGTGGTCTTCCGGGTCTTTTGGTGTTGCTGAGCTCACCAGTGCGTTCTTTCTTTTTAAGAATGTACCAAACAGTTGATTTGGCCACACCTAATGTTTTTGCTATCTCTCTGATAGTTTTTATTTTATTTTTCAGCCTAACGATGGCTTGCTTCACTGATGGTGATAGCTCTTTGGACTTCATATTGAGAGTTGACAGCAACAGATTCCAAACACAAATACCATACTTGAAATGAACTCTAGACCTTTTATCTGCTCCTTGTCAATGAAATAACGAACTCCCATGAGGGAATAACATACACCTGGCCATGGAACAGCTGAGCAGCCAATTGTCCAATTACTTTTGGTCCCTTAAAAAGGGGGGGGCCACATATAAAATGTGTTGTAATTCCTACACCGTTCACCTGATTTGGATGTAAATACCCTGAAATTAAAGCTGAAAGTCTGCACTTAAAGCACATCTTGATTGTTTCATTTCAAATCCATTGTGGTGGTATACAGAGCCAAAATGATGAAAATTGTGTCAATGTCCAAATATTTATGGACCTAACTGTACATTTATTCATTTAGCAGACGCTTTTATCCAAAGCGACTTCCAAGAGAGAGCTTTACAAAAGTGCATTTGTCAATGATCATAAACAACGACATAGCCCCAAAAACATTGCGGGTAGCCAAAACATGAAGCATACATTGCTAATAAGTGCAAATGGGAAGAAACATAAGAGCATGCAGTTAAACAAATGAGAAATTAAACAACACTAAGTGCCAGAGCATTTAGCTTACACATTCTGCAAAAAGGAAATCACATTTTGCATTGGGGTGGTCAATTAATTTATTGATTGAGCTCAGCATCCTAAACAGCAGGATTTTTAGAGGTTATTCTAATGAGTGACACAGATGGTCGCTTGATAGCTGAACGAAATAGCTATAGCATTTGTGTTTGTGAGACTCAGAGGCATTGATCCATCGTACTGTTCATCGATGGCATGACTGATGGCATTTCATATATCAGGACTCAGCATTTATTGCAAGGTGGTTACAGTTGTGATTCACTAGCCTGGCCATTTCCTTTCAGCTATTTTGATCAATTGAACTCGAGAAAAACGACTTTTGTCAACTTGTTCAAGCTCTGGACTTGGTTCTGAATAGTCTTGGTGGAGGGCAACGAAGCTTAAAATGAGCTATTGATTTATCCCTAGACACTGCATGTTTCGATTTAAATCAAGGTGTACAACAGTGGACAGAATATTCAAACTGAGTTTGAGCAAAGGACCACCCTGGAGATCTTTCTCCGCTTCCTTTTAAACACAGTGGCCCAGTGCAGTGATCTTATCAGGAAGGCCAAACATACCACCAGTGTGTAACCAAGTCTTATTAAACATTTGTCACAGTTTGCTTCTGGTCTATGGTGAGTTTATGTTCAGAGTTTAGTTGAGAAGAGAGTACGCGTCATATGATCCAGAGAGTCACACCCATTCAACCTATCATTCATCTCAACTTTACAACAGTGTATCACTGGGATCTGAAGTCATTCCTGCCCACTCATCTTTCTCTCTGGACTACGGAGTAAATTGGTCCCATGGTTTATGTATGTGTGTCATGACAGGATGCACTTGATTTAGCAGTCTCACACTGAAGGTGAAATATTGATGACAACTTCTCAATTTCTCTTTTGTTATCAACGACACCCTTCCTTTCTTTCCAGCAGACTAGGGTTTCACTATGGAGAGTCTGTATCAAGATTTTGTTCCTTTTACCTGAACAAAAAAAAACATGTTCATGAACTGTAACATTACCTCTCAAAAAATACTCCCCACAGAACTGTACACTACATCAGACAGTTGAAGCTAGAACCATAATCATCACAGAGCCTAAAGCATGAGTTAGGACTGGCGCCTCAACCCCACCATACAGGCACATTAATCAGCAACGCAGGAAAGCCAGGGAGACCACTAATAAAGACTTTGGAGTCCCTGATGTCTTTGTCTCCACGGTGAGTTCTGGAATGTGAATCACAATGGCAGGTCGCTTCCGCCCACTGACCCCCACAGTCGGAATCTTTGAAGGGATCTGGCTTGATCAGGTCTTAAGTGATGCTTCTTCAACTGGATCCTCCAGGCTCGCGTTACCTTCGCAAACTGGCCTCATTTCCTGGTCCACTGCATTACAAACGGCTGGCTGGACGCTGAATGAAGACCGTGGGCGGTGAGATATGCCGGTGGCCATAATGACCGTGTGATTAGGACCGGCACAGGGCCAGGTTGGATACACCTTCTATAGGCTCACTGTCAGTCATGGCTGCAGGTCAAAGTGATTTAGCCTCATAGAAAGCAGGAAATACATTGTTAGTTGTGGTTAGCTGTGATCGAGATTTGAGTTAGGAGACTGACGTACTGCAAAATGTCGATGTTAAATTAAAAGAATAATAACTAGCACCACTGTCCAAAGGCTGGCTGTCTTGAGTCCGAAATATAAAACGTCAAAATGCCTTGAATCATCATCATATGCCTCATAACATAAACCTGAGAGAGA
This sequence comes from Osmerus eperlanus, assembly GCF_963692335.1. Lineage (NCBI taxonomy): Eukaryota > Metazoa > Chordata > Actinopteri > Osmeriformes > Osmeridae > Osmerus > Osmerus eperlanus. The sequence continues at coordinate 7,438,431 of NC_085032.1, read as the reverse complement.
CCATTTCTGTTGAATGTAAGTGACATCTTATGTAAGTAGGGAACAGACTTAATTCCCTGACAGGTAGCCTAGATAGATAGCACCCTGACGCAGAGCTTGATTCTCGCCCCCACATTAGTTATTAAACGTTACAGCATAACGTGTATTCCACACCGCCAATCATGTTAATGTCTTCTAAGTGAACATAAATAACATACAATAAATACAATTTGTCTGGAACATGTACAACATGTTTTTTCAGGCGTAACATTTTCAAAATGAACATACTAGCTTGTTATCTCTGAAGGTTGTTCAGGTATCCATTTCTCAAGTAATTATTCAATCATTAAATCATCCTGAACAATCTTGAATTCAGCAAAAGATTAGCTGTTTTGTCATTTAGATTACACATCCTTTCATACCCCCCCCCTGCGCCCTCCTTCTCTGTCACTCTCTGTCTCTGTCAACACACATCAACTTCTTCCTTCTCTTTCTGCAATCACTCAATCTCAGCTAGAGGGCTTTGATATTTACATATAACCCATTATCGATTTCCATCAACATGCAAACACAGTTCCTGCCGGAGCAGCAGTAGGAACCCACTCAGGGACAGCTCATCAGAACCAGCTTCCTGAGATGAAGGGTCAAAGGTTAACACAGAGATATTGAGTCGAATGAGATGACGGTGATGATGAACTGGGATGAACACAGATCAGGAACTGTCAGGCACAGTGTTTGACAACAAGGAGCCTTACCAGAAGTGGATGCCGCTGTCTTCCGACATGTATGATACTAACTACAGGCTGTAGAAAGGAAGAAGAGTATAATGTGTGGTGATTCACAACTGCATGATGAGTCTTAATGCAATTATCCCACTGAGAGTGAAGAGGCCAGGGTGGGTGAGGTTTTTTTTGTTCCAGCTAGTCCACTCTAGCCCACACGATAAACTCGGCTTTCATTTTCAGTTGATGTTTTGTTCGTGTCTGTTCATGTCAAATACAGTATGTGTTGGAATAGCTGGTGCTGCTCACAGTTCAGGAAAATCGAATTCATTTGGTTACGTAGAAATTGCAAAGTACGTAAGTGTTTGTTAAAAAGGCACTGAGGGAGTTCTATCATGTTTCTATAAGTACCCTTTGACCACCCTTGAATGACATTGTTCTAAAAATGGAGAAACAGATGTCAGAGAGCTGTGAACATGTCCGGCAAAACTAATCTATTCAGAGTGACCTTCATTTTAATTGTAAATAACAATTATGATTCTGCGTTCAGTTCATTTTCTTAATTAATAACCTGGTTGAGATGATGAATTTGATCATGACATCCTTTGATTTGAAATGCTAATTATGGAATAAAACGAGAAACATACTTAAAAGGGGGTTTGCCCTTGGCTATTGATGGTTTGTGCACACATTTGATCCCAGTTTGACCAGATGTGTGACACAAATGTCTGTAGGACATGCAACAGTGTAAAGGTTGATTGACTATTTGAGACATTGATTGACATCTGTTGTCCATGTGTTTGTTTGTGTTTGGCTTCATCGGGTGTCTCTGTGTGTGTGCAAGTGTCCCTGGTGTCTGTGTGTGTGCAAGTGTGCCCTGGTGTCTGTGAGTGCATTTGAATCGATCAAACTCACTATATGTCCCAGGCCAATTTGAATGTGTTGACGCACCAATCAACCTTCACTTTAAATCAGAGGTCTGCAGTATCTGAACATTAGCTCGCTAGGTGCTGTTCTAACGCCTTCCTCTGTCAGCTCAATCCATATTTACTTCACATGAAATGCATCATTACAGTATTTCACAAGTGAACAGGTTCATTAGGATGTCACGACTGGAGGGTTTAGTTGTAGTCGTTCTCCCTGGGTTATCTTTGGGCTGAGAATACATTTATTACTGAAAGGTTAACTCGCTATCCCGCCTTCCAAACACAAGCCCATGTCAAACAGTTTGGATGTAAAGTGAATCCAAATCCCAATTTCCTCCTAATGTTGGAACAATCCCTTCTCCCACGTGATTGAAGGGGTGAGCAAAGAAGGCTCACTGTGCCATTTTCCAATCATGCCAACCCAATCTCATCGAATCTGCGATGACTCCAAGGAGACAACGGAAACGTGCACATTTTTGGATGTGACTGCGTGGAACGGAATCTTCCGTCGCGGTCTGTCTAGGTGTCAAAGAAATGTAGAATGTAAGGTTATATTCTGAAAATACTGGGGCTAGCATTCCTTTGTCAGTAGAGAGCCCTCTCCCCACATGACCTATAGATGACACTAGGCTTACGTAAACAAACTGACCTAGGTTGACCATTATCATACTAGAGGTGCAATAAACCTTATCTGTGTTGAGTGAATCATATGGTCAAGCCTAGGGTCGGAGAACTCTGTAAGTTTCCACGTGCACGCGCACTCTGTCTCTGGGATCGATCATATTGACAGCTGATATGCAGGGGAGGAGACTTCTCACCAATAAATGGTCTTACCTGAAGACTTGTGAACCAGACAAACTTTGTAGCACAATGGCATGTGATGTTTTTGTCTCCTTGTGGAGCAATAAAGCAATAAAGCTTTCTTAAACGTGTTCACCGACTGACTGTGCAATGCTTTATAGATTAATATTTCTGACACTAGGTGTGCGGAGCTCACCTGCTGCCCCTTCGAAGGTTGATTGACGGAGGCCGCTGATTGTTGTGGCCAAAGGTACATGGTGTGAATGCCTGACGGGTCCGGTGCTGGCGTCGACGCCTGGACGCCATTGTGAAGAGCCAGTGGGCCGTGACTTCAACAGCTGTGGCGGCGATGACAGACCGTGTGCCACTGGTGAGGAAGGTTGGGTTAGCCTGTTAGCGTAGAGCACTGACACTCTCTACTTAAGGAAACTGTCATGGTACTACCACCTTTATTATCACATGGTATTTCTGGGTGGGTAAAGGTGGTACTGTCACATTTTCCTATTTCTAGATAGTAGCCTAAAAATGTTGTATTTTCTAAATGTTTAGGAAGGGAATGTTCTCAAACTATACTGCCTCAGGGTTAAAACTGAAAATGTTTGTTCTTCTTTATTCAGAAGAGATTTGTAATTAATTTTTGGTTATGGTTGAAGATATATAGGATGAGTTGAGAAAAGCCCAGAGGTACAAATACATTTTATTTTCTTATTTTTTAACTTCATCCTAATGTACCGCACTAATATAAATCATAGCATGATGTGACAGAAGAGCTGAAGAAAGATAATTATAATCATGGAAATAATCCTTATGACAGTATTGAGTTTCTATAGAGCAGCTTTGCATGCAATGTTATTGAATTTACCATTTTGATGTGGCTTGTTTCATGTCATTCAGGCTCTGATTGATTCTGTATTTATAGCTCTCTTTGATGTCCAAATGGCATCCTCAATTAGATTTCCATTCTAACATAGATTATTATTCCACATGAAGGCCTTGGAACTTTAAACGTGTCTTCCTTGTTTATTCGTGAATGACATGTTGACTTGAGTCAAGACATTCATTCATGGGTTTATTTGAAACACATGGACTATGTTTAAGGGGTCGGTCATAACGCGACACGCTGTAACGAGGTGCAGGGAGGACCAGTAGACAGATGAGGCGGTATGCAGGAACAAAAAAGGTTTACTAGCAAAGGTGGAGACAGCGGGGATAAACAGGGACAAGAAACATATTACAAGAAACATCCCACAAGAAACACACTACAACGACTGACAAAGACTGAACAAATAACAGGGACTTAAACACCAATCCAAACCAGACACAGGTGAACGCAACAACACTAACGAGACCATAGACAGACATTTAGCAGGACACAGGTGCACCTGATGAACACAGAACACAGGGACACACCAAACAACGACACAGGCTGTGTGTGTGACACATCTGGAAACAGAGATCCATTTAAAAAGAGCTTTCCACAACTGAGAAGTTGTTTTGTGAAAGATTCAGCAGAGCTGGAGCATTCAGTAAAAGGTAGACATGAAACATAATTTGTGCTCTGGCTAAAGAAAAACAACTCTTTATCTCCTCAGCACACTGTATGTCCATCACACATAAACACAATTAGATGCTTAAAGTGATGTTTATGGCCCTCAAACAGAGTGATGGTGAAATGACTCATCATTAGAGTGAGCCATCCCCAGCTGGGCGATAGTTCTGGAGACTAACACTGTCCTCCCATAACGCTTTCCCATAAGTGTGTGTGTGTGTGTGTGTGTACAGTACTAAAGTGTTTGTGTTTTTTTACCATTGTGGTTAATTGATAACCGTGGTAATTGTCAGTTGTGTGTTAGGTAGGACTCCATTTTTGAAGGAGAACATTATTGGAATCCTATATTCAATAATAGATCATGCATAAATTGACTTCCTGGAATGGGTGGAGTTGCTTCAGCTCTACCGGCCTGAAGGCATGTTTTGCCTCGTCCAGTACTCTGTGATCACTGGTGTTGACGTGTGCAGCTTACATCACAACCCTTCTGGACAAATCAACTCTTTCTGTCTTAACTGGATTTGAGGTCTCAGCATGTGCGATGTCCCAAGAACATAGACAGAGATGTATTTGAGCCAGATGATATATGATTCAAAGACCATTTATTTTGAAAATAGGATCATTTTATAAATGCACAGGCTATAAGAGATTACCCAGATTCATGGATTCCATAACATAAGACACTAAGAAACACCACTATATTTGACCCTTCATGTTCACCCATAGACCGAAACAGTGTGCTGTCTGTGTGCAGAATGGGGGAGGGAGAGAGGGGCACGGATGAAAAGACCCAGCCTGCCCAAACAACAGACACACACACAACGAGGAGCATTGGGAAACCCGCCACTGTGTAATTAACATCTGTTATCATAATGGAGGTCAGCGTGGGAAGGGAGCACCGAGGACCAGCCGAGCATCCAGTCCTGCAGAGCTTCTCAGGGAGTCTGTAGAGAGAAGCCCGGTCCTGGTCACAGATAGATTTGTGTTTCTTTGTTTGATTTGGGGCGCAGGCATGACTCTGGGAATATTGGTGCAGACCCCGCAAACACACACATACGCGCGTGCACACACACACACACGTTCACACACACACTCCCAAACAGGCACTTCTCTGACGGTGTTTATTGTGTGCCGTGGTATGGCACGACACAGTGCCGCCGTCTCCCATAGTAACTACCCATCTATCTGTGTTCGGTGGTAATATGACAGCTATTCTAGTAGCCAATCTTCTATTCTATACTAGTCTGCAGTCTTTTTTGTAATTTTCCCTCCTTTTTCCATCAGCGCTGACCGAGGGGGTGTGACCTGAAGCACCACATCAGCCCCATGCCATTAAAAACCCAAACAATAACACACAAACAGAATCAGAATCCGGTTTATTGCCAAGTAAGTTTACACGTACGAGGAAATTGCTTTGCTTGGTTGGTGCATAACAATAAACATAGTAAGTAGAATCATAAAGGCATGAGATAAAATAGAAAAATGTACAATCAGATACAATCAAATTCTAATAAAGAATACTATAAAATGTGTACAAACAGTGATACATCATTTAAAACAGACACGCATACCACCAACAAATAACCAGTATTGGGGTTATGCAATGTCATGATCTGGCCAGTAACCAAAGCCGTCTCTGGTTATTTTGCTCCATGAAAAGACAAAGAATAGAGTCATGGGACTCAGCACGCCATGTCCACATTCAAACACATAATAAAACCAGGTCTGACTCCCTGTAAAGCATCGGAATTGTGTGCTCCGTCCTGCATGTACACACGGGGGTGGAGGAGAAGGGTGCGGCCTAAATAACGTCTCTGCGCGTCAGATGTCCTCCGAGCCTTCTTCCTCTGCGTTCCAAGACGTCAGCGTGTCCCCGACGTCACTCCACGTGTGGCCGTCAGGATGAGAGGATGACGCGCACAGCTTTCCTTTTCTTCGTCTGTTTCGTACACACCGGCATCTCTCTGTCCTCCGGTGCTGAGCTTGGCACTTGTCTATCTCCCCCTCTCTCCATTCCTTTCTCTCTCCATTCATCTCTCCATTCCTTTCTCTCTCCAGAGGGCAAGCCATCCAGAGTGCTCCAACCACAGGCCACTCGAATAATAACAGTGCTCCAACTGCTGTTTTCAAAGCTGCTGAACATCATGCTTTCAGTCATCTTAATCATGAGTGCGCTCTCTTGGGGGACCGGCGCTATTTGCAGGAAAGCTGGGGGACAAAGTGTTTGACCCTGAAAACACATCTGAAAGGGCCGCTGTGGTAGTGAAATAAAAGAAAAGAATAGGACTGTTTCAAGCAGCACGTGGCTCTATGACTGAGTGTATCAAGATGTTCTAGAGGAAGATAAAACCTCACAAGGATGGTGAATTGGGAGCCGTGGAGGTAACAGGCACACTGTGTTGTGTGGCGGATGACTGCTGCAGCTAGATGGGCTTCAGAGACTGTCTCTGACAGCAGCCATCTTGTTTCCCTGAGAATTAAATCGCTCCCGAGTGAATCATGACTCTGGCAGTGAGATGCCCCCCCCCCCCTGCAGCTGGTCTGAAAGTGCTGTCTGTGCCTCGGAGAGAGAGAGAGAGAGAGAGAGAGAGAGAGAGAGAGAGAGAGAGAGAGAGAGAGAGAGAGAGAGAGAGAGAGAGAGAGAGAGAGAGAGAGAGAGAGAGAGAGAGAGAGAGAGAGAGAAAGGGGGGGGGGAAGAGAGAGGGGGGAAAGAGAGAAAGGGGGGGGAAAGAGAGAAAGGGGGGGAGAGAGAGAGATAGGGAGAGAGAGAAAGGGAGAAAGGGAGAGGGAGGAAGGGAGAGAAAGAGAAAAAGGGAGAGAGAGACTGAGCCAGCTCGCTAGGGCTCCTTTTCTCATCCAGAATACATTATGCTCCCCGCTTTTAAGCTGGGTAGACTATTACCCAGAAGCCCCTTGGAAGTTCTTATCAGTGACAGCCAGATGGAGAGCACAGGAGCAATGTCAATACCTCTAGACTTGTTGATTGAGCAGCCACGCCAGAAAAACTGCCATTGAGGAGAGACTGAACTGAATGTCTGCAGATTGGCATCTATTTCAATCAGCCAAGGAAATCAAATTAATGACTCTAATTTGATTTACTTATACTTATATTCTGTGATTTTGGATTGGGGTGTGTAGTTTGTTTGGATGTATTTGTGTGATTTTATTTTAGAAGTCTTTCAGCGGTCGCAGCGCCATACCATTATGCTTTTAATGGGCAGACACAATGTATTCTCCATAAAACCCCTCAGACTAAATCTAATATGCTGCTTTAGGGCTGTGCATCCAGGTATATCTGAATGTGTCTGCCAATGGACAATACAGCATCGCCACCCAGTCTGGTGGGTGCCACACTGCCCTCTAGTGCCTGGATTGAATACAGCAGGGCTGCGAGCTGACCGGAGGCCCAGGGGAGGTACCAGAGCAGGCTTCAATTAGGAGAGGGTGACAGGACTGTTCTGACCCTGGCTGGAGGAGATAGATAAGACAGTGGGGGGAGAGGGGAGGCTGGTGTTCACCGACAACACTGGCCCTGTCTGAAGACACACAGATGACCCTGCCCCTTCACACGCTGATGCCATGAGCGAGAGGCAGATACAGTCGAACACTGTCCACTTCATGGATTCACCAAGGAGCTAAATACCCACAATGCACTGTGTGCACTTTTTTGTTGGCTTTTGGCCTTGCCTTGGTGTTCTGACCCACTTGCAGCAGAGGGAGTGTTATTTTAAGCATTCAGCGATGGCAAACTGACGCCCCCAGGCCAGATGAAAGGTATAGAGGCAGGTCCATTACAGGCACACGCTCACACCAACTGTCCGTTAACACATGCGAGACAAGATTTTGTTCATGTTTACAGTCAAACAGTGCCAGAGCTATATCATATATTTTTATGAACTTATCATATAAGTTCCATCTGCTAATGAACACTACACAAGTGGTGACAAAACCGTTTCTGTATGACATTGTCTTTGCTATGTGATTTGTTTACTCATGGTCAAAAATCATAAGACACTGCAACATTACCAGAGTGACTTAAAAACTATAGGTTTGAAATACTTTTCCAATAAATCCTTGAAACCTTCTGTCTGGGTGACCCAGCAGCCAACTCCTGGGTGGAGATGAAATCTGTAGTATCTCCATGACCTTTGGAAATCAATGCTATAATTAGTGTGGTCTTCTTTGAAAGTCAAGGGAGCCTGTGGCTGATAAGCTATTATACAGACAGTCATGCACCCCCTATGTGCGAAGATTGATCGCTTATTTAGTTTAAAGAGCGATGAAGACAACAACCGCACCAGACCTTTCTAATCATGGCTGAGACCCTTGATCGTTACTTTGAGAGAACTTATGAGCTAATCAGCTTGTGTTACAGTTTCAGAAAACGGATCAATGCCATAAATAAGCATTGCAGGATGCAGTTTGAAGATAGACTCAATTACAACTTGACTCAACATGCATTTTTATATAAAAGGACATAAAGCTAACAGCTACCCACGGCGAGTGGAAGCAGATGCTCTCTTTTCAAACTCTGTGTGGATGGGCGGCTGTCCCAAAACAGCTTGCTGGAGGGGGACATAAACACCGAAGCAGTCAGGCTCTTGGACTCCAGACTGTGCAGTCGCACCTGCTGCCACACAATCTGGGGCCACGAAAAGAAAGAAAAAAACACCCAAAATGGCTTCCCAGCTGCATGTAGGCCACAGTGTGTCAGAAGGGGAAGAAGCAGAGGGGGTGCTTCAGGCACCATTAGGCCCACATCCTCGCTCCATCTCCAGGCATGATGTCCTCCACCACCCTCAGTCATTAGGCCAGTGGCAGACGCACAGCTGTCACTCCAGGGAGCTGGCAGGTGGACATGCTTCCCGTCGCCTCCCGTCGGCTCAATTGAGCGACTCGTGAACAAACACCACTCTAATACTTGGAGCCCACAGAATCTAACTCCTTGCATTTTTTCTTTGTTTTTATTCCACTTGAATTGAAACCATGACGTCTCTCCCCCCCCCCCCCTTATTTCTGAAGCAGACAAGTCACTGGTGACATTTCTGTCCCTGAGGACGTGAGGGGAGATCTGAACTGGCGGGGCTGTGTTCCCACCCCTCCCCTTCTTTCCTGACACTCCGCCTACCAGCATGCACCTGTCCCCCCAGGTGACACAGCGAGGGGAAGTGGGGAGGGGGGATGTCACGCTCCCTTCTGGAGGCCCCCCCGCTGGCTGGACCGTGACGCGTCACTGGCCACAGCAGAGCAGCATCACCTCCTCCAGGCCTTACAGCGCTCAGCCATCATGGAGATAAGAGGGAGGGAGGGAAACGGAGAGGGAGGGAAATGGAGAGGAAGATGGAGGGATGGAGACGAGAGAGGGAGATGGAGGGAGGGAGAGAGACGGAGGGAGATAAAGGGAGGGAGATGGAGGGAAAGGAGTAAGGCTGCAAGACAAAACAAAAGCGAGAAATGTCTCACAGGGAGAAGAAACGAGGAGAGGAGGAGGAGATGAGACACAACAAAGGAGACGAGACAGTGATCAGGGGAAGACGGGAGCCAATTACACGGAAGAGACACAATCAAAAACATGGACAAGAAGAAAGGGAGAAACAGAGGAGGGACGGCGACACAGGCAGAGAGAGCAGGACGTTGGAGATGTAGGGAGATAAGCAGTGTGAGAACGACAGAGTGACACTGACAAGAGTCCCATGCTAAGATAAACAGTCCATGTATGGACCCGTAATGGCTTTCCTCTAGTCATTTGTCACTCCATGTGAAAAGCAAACAGCAGGGAAGGCAATGGCGACTCTTTGCTCTGCCACTAACCATCGCCCAAGGATGTCTTACCACGCAGGCCCATCTGTCTATGCAACTGCTGCATGTTCCTGGTTGAGGGAGGTACTAAAAATGTGGAGCTGTCCAGACTGCTGTGCTGCGATGGGTGAGCTGAAGAGCTTGAAGTGCCTGATAAATGTACACGCGTAGCGTGACTCTGAAATGACAGTGACATTTCATGTGAATGTAAGATGATGAGTCACATGATGAAAGCATGAGTTTGATGGCAGTGATTTTTTATTTGACACTAAACAATACTATGGACAGTCATGCATACACATAGCTGAAATTAACAGAAGCCATAACTGCATCACAAACAAAACAATACACGTTTTGTGAAATAATACATCAGAATAAAAGACTAATGTGATTTGGTTTTTATTACCATTGTTGTGATGCTAACACATCATCTTGCCACATCAACATGATTAGTGTCCACAATCTTAAAAAAAAAATCTTTAAAGGTTTGATATTTAGAAAAACTGTTAAAAAAAAGGTCATTAGCGCCATCTTGTGAGCATATAAACAACCACATTTCAAGCTAAGATTAACAGAAGCCATAACTGCATCACAAACAAAACAATACACGTTTTGTGAAATAATACATCAGAATAAAAGACTAATGTGATTTGGTTTTTATTACCATTGTTGTGATGCTAACATATCATCTTGCCACATCAACATGATTAGTGTCCACAATCTTAAAAAAAAAATCTTTAAAGGTTTGATATTTAGAAAAACTGTTAAAAAAAGGTCATTAGCGCCATCTTGTGGGCATATAAACAACCACATTTCAAGCTAAGATTTGCTAATAATAGAGAATTATAATTTAAAAAAAAATTAAAGACAAAAACAAAAAAATTAAAAATCTACCTAAACAAAAACATCCAGAATGTCTTTGTCTAAGCAACGGATCAAATCAGACATGTCAAGATATTAAACAATATTGAAAAAATATTGAAAAGCAGACAACTTTAATGACTACAAATACAGAAACCGGAATGGAATGAACAGCTCTTAATTCTTGCTCTTAATTTTGTGTTGGTTGGGCGCTACAATATCTGCTGCCATTTCTGTCCTAGAACGACACCATTCACAGATGATAATCACGACCTGCACATTACTCCCTTGTGAATCTGTCTCAGACAACACCAAATCTACTGCACGTGACTCCAACTACAAACCCATCCGAGAGAAACGTCCAGAACAGTCCGGTCAAACCAACAGCAGGCTCTCTGCGGCTCCCCCTAGCGGCTGCTGTAAGGACTGCATCAACCTGGACTTCTTCACCGTGATCGGCAGGAGCTGCCCGTCGGACTTCATCTGCTCGATCTTCCTCGCCAGCTCTGCGTCCGTGTCGATGACCATGGCGCACTTCTGGGCGTAGCTCACCAGGGTCTCCTCGCGCGGCCGGAACGTTCCCACCAGCGCCACCGTGTCCTTGGCCGCCAGGTGCAGCTCGGCGATGGACGCCGTGTTGGCGATGGTGTTCCTGTCGATGCCGTAGTGCCGGAAGGCGCCGCTCATGCTCTTCTTCTTGTTGAAGGCCGAGAGCACCTGCTTGTAGCGGTGGATGACGTACTGGACGCCGGTGGCTGACGGGAGGAGAGGAGGTGCGGCGGAGGAGGAGGAGGAGAGAGAGAGGGGGGGGGGGGAATTCATCAACTGGAGGAGCGCGTTTGACTTTCACGTCGGGATGACATTATACTGCAGACTTCTTAGTCCCAGTCATTACAACATAGTCCTAGTCATAGCGACACAGTCCAAAAGGAATACCTCTTTTCCGGGTGTAGTCTTTAACCTTCCTCCCTTTCCTCCTCTCTTTGTGGTGTCGCCTCCTCTTGTTCTCGCTCGACACAGCGGACATCGCCGTGGAGACGGACGCCTCGGAGCCGCAGTCGCTGCTGAGGGAGGAGATGGAGGAGGCCCGTTCTCTCCTCCTCGCTCTGGGCTCTGAGTACGCCTTGCTGGCCTTGGGAGCTGCACAGGGTGGCGAAGCGCACAGACGACAAAACAATGAATACATCAACAACTTCACACACACACACATTTCTACGAAGTTGTTTATGTCTTGGGGCGGGTGGGGGGGTTGTTGCTCGAATGCTCTTTCTCAAAGTGCCGAACAACACCGAGAGCCAAAAAGAACACCGGCCGCTCCGCAGGCTCACCCTCGGGGGCGGGGGTGAACGTGGCGAGGGAGCGCGAGCTGGTCAGGTTCTCGATCTGGGTCCTCAGGAACTTGCGGTCCTGCAGCAGGTCCTCCACCTGTCTCTCCAGGGCCGTGATGCGCTCCTGTTTACTGTCCAGCATGCACTGCAGCTTGGTGATGGTCATCATCACCCGGGGAGGAAGATCTGGTGGAGACGCAGCTACGGATGAAGACAGTAGACACGTCACTATGGTGATGGGAGTCATTGGAAGTACACGATACGATTAAATTGCGTGAGGTCTGAATCAGTAAGTGAATCAGTGATGAAATATGTAGGAGATACATATATTTTTTAACACCTATTAAATATTGAAATATACATATTAAATTAAATACATCTTATTTATTATGCTGTACTTTGTGTAGACGAAGAACCATCAAAAAATAACAGTTAAGAGCAAGTAAGACACACAGTGGACTATTTTAAGCAGAAACAACCCCAACGAAGTTTCAGTCCTTACTGGACACTGCACTGCTAGGCGTGTTGTCCTGCTCCACGTCACTTGAGGCTCCGGAGGTCATGGTCTCCCACTTGATGATGTCCAGGTCATGGTGCTCTTGTTTTGGCCAGTGCTGGGCCTGGGTGTTCGACCGGTTCTTCCGTCTCATGGTGCTAGAGTCAATCTCGACGCAGGATGAGTAGACTGGGGGATCCTGCTGCCGCAATGAGGACATCTCTCTGCTCTTCCCAGGGAGACAGACATATGGGTCAATGACTTATAAGGATTTTCAACAGGACAATTTTTAAATACAATAAATAATATTTTGTATTGCATTTGTTCAAACATTTACAATGTTGTGTATGTGTGAATTTATATGAAACAATTGTTTAAACTGATTTTAGTGTTTTTTCATGTTCATGAATTGGTCATGACCTTTAAAAATGTAATGTGTTGCGACTGTGAATTATTTTTAAAATTGACATATTTATTTACATGTATTTTACAAGTTCTCAGTAATATGAAGTCTGTAGAAACATACTATTTGGATTTCTTCTGAAATTCTATAGTTGTTTATATTAGTTTTTGTTCTATAACATCACAGTCCCCTACCTACATGTAGTTAACATTCACATTTTCCCTGTGAATTGCACAAAACTGAAAAAGATGTATAAACAATATAATTCCTTCAGCATTCTCGATCAGAAATTAATATTTTAGCCTCAGAAATTACATATTGCATTTTTATTTGAATAGTTATTGGCATTTCTGGTCGCACCACATGATGGGGCAACCATATATTGTCAAAAATAGATTAGTAAGCATTAAGTTGCATGCAAAAATCTAAAACTGATTTTTATTCAAATCTAACAGATTTTTCAGTGAAGGCAAACATTTCATTTTCATTTCCACAACATACCATTTTCATTTAAAAAAAAATCACAAACCGCTTAAGAGAATATATAGCTACATCAAGCAGAACTGGCGGGATGTTGTCCATAGATGGCGGTGTGAGGTCTAATACAGCATGCGCCATCTTTTTCCTATCCCTATAGGAACCGGATGCAGCCCTCCATTTCTCTCTCTGCTTCTTTTTCTCTCTACCAGGCAGCTCACTTGACTTAACATAGTGAATCTTTCCCTGCTGTTTTCGTCTCTGGTAGCTGAAACAAATATAGTGTCATGTCATAAATCTACAGCGTGGTGTTTTCTTTTAGACAAATGACAGTATATGAATATTTTAATGCAAAAATGCATGTCCTCCACACAAGAACAATATGTAGTTCATGTTGCTTTTCAATTTATTGTCTTCATTTTCTGCATTTTACAACAAACCTTTCTTTTCTCCTGGCAAGGTACTCTGCTCTTGCTGCAGGGTCGGAATTGACGCGTTCCCTGTAGCGAGCAGTCTTTACTTTACTTGGTAGCGGCATCTGATAAAATGGAATAAAATAATACATTATCATTATTACAATTTTATTTTTCTGTACTTTTCTAATTATATTGTACAAATACTAATCATAAACCGTTCTCTGAAATACATGAAAAAATCCTGAAAAGCCTTTAAATCTTGTTTATAGAATATTAAAATGAATAACTATTTGTATATAAACCATCAAAAGAATAGAAGAGCATAAAACCTGTCGATATCGGATATATATCAGTCTTGGAAGGCATGATTCAATGGTCGCACCACATGATATTTGGTCGCACCACATTATTTTTTTTAATTCAGTCACAATTTATTGGCCACCTAAATAAAATTAACTAGTTTCTTGCACTATTACATTTTCTATCAAAATATCAATTTGTAAATATAAATTAACATTTATTGTCTTTTTGAGGTCATACCACATGACATCCAAAAGTGGAAACTACATTCCAGCCATTCACAAATTTATTTTCTTCAAAAAATGAGAGAGGGTTACAAACCTGCTTGTTGCTTTCAAGGGTCCTTTGCAAACGGATGTTGATGCAAATTCCTGTCTTTCGGTGGAATTCAAAATAAAAGCTCCAAAATTGTAATTTCTTGATGGTCGCACCGCATGATATTTCATAAAATGGGCATACTCGGATAGTTTGTATCTTATGACAGAAATATCAATACAAGAACACTGTAATTTAATATAAGACTACAAAACACTTTGGAAATGATGCCAAACAGGGCAGAAAATCAATTTCAATACATTAGCAAATTTCCAGAAGTTTCCAAAATAGTAGTCATGTCTGACCGGTCGCACCACATGATATTTTGACGTTTTCAGTAACAAAAAAAGGAGAAATGCCATATGATTTTTGAAAAATGAATGTGGTTACATAAAGGGGAGGGACATTAAATATTAATTGTGTTTTTTCTATAAATTTTGACGATTTTTAACTGGAGGAAATGCAGTCGACATAAAAACAACAACATCCTAAGATGTTGAGTGCATGCACTCACCAACTCAGTTTATGTTTACCGATGTGTTCACCAAACAAGGCATGCAAACGTTTCGCCAGAATTACTTTATAGTTACCAACATTAGGCCTACTTTATCGTTTTTATCATTTAATTTTGGTCTATGAACAGCAGCTATATATCACTAATAATCTTCCTCATCACACCGAACAAGGGAACCATAATTCAAATGTGTGTGAAGAACTTGCAACTGGAAAAAACACGTTGGCATTGTTATAGATTGCAAGCTTTGCAGAGCTGGGATACAGTAGCCTATTTCAACCCTCTCTGCAATTTGCGGACAAATGCAATGCTTATTTTCCTTATTTTAGCGGTCCATAGAATATTTCTGTTTCAAGATGGTTGCAAATGGCTGCCAGCCAAGCAGTAGAAATGGAAATTCAACTAATAGACCCTCCTTCCACAAGGTAGGCTACTTTACAACTGCATGCACCACATACATACCTCTAATGGCGTTAACACTGTTTCGGTTCCTTTGCAGGTGGTCAGACGGTCCGTCATAAAAACAGTTTGTCTGAAATTATATTTCCCACTGCCGATACTATGTGCATTGTTATTATTGCTTTGTTTTCGTTTGAATCGTTGTCCTCATATTTCGAAGCTTGGAGCGGTCAGATAGCCTACTGTAGTGTTCCGTGCGGTGACACGAAGAACTGCATTTTAAGTGAACTGGTATAATAAGTTTACCGTTTCCTTGTGTGAGTACTATGTGCATATGGACGTGCATATGGACTCACAACCTTGAAATATTAGGGAAGAAAAAGACCGAGAAACCTAGTGCATAGGTCTACGTGGGGCAATTAATATCTTTATTAATTTCGTTTTTGTACGGGGATAATCTTTGGCTACACTGAGGTAAATAAATGGTCCCTGTTTCACAGACCACAGCAGGTCTGCTTAGGCTGGTCCATATGCCACCAATCCTGTATTCACTTCAGCAGCCCTGTTAAAAACAGTTATCTCAAGTTGTTGAGATACAATATTTGGGACTGGAAGAGGCTATCAAATATGTTAACAACAAAGCTGCCATAACAGGGACACACTTGACTGTTGTTAATGTCATAAAAACAATCAGATTATGCTTCTCTACAGATTTTCCGTAAATACGTAACATATCAAGTGTTGCATATAATAGGTAACACTGCAGTGCACTAAATAGGGTTAAAACGCTTACACAGTCTTTTGTTAGTTCAGAAATACAAAAATACTTGACTTGAGGAATGTTCATTGTAGATGTATCAAGGCAGACTCCCTAATGATGATGAGGAAGTAACACAGCCTCATTTAGTCAATTTATAGTTTCCGATTAATATAACATACACATTTGACAGACAATATAGTTATAATATTAAAAACTATTATAGGCTTTCTTCGTTATATTTCCGGAGTGTGATTATTTATCAAATCTTTCTGTGCAACGTAACATTCCTTTCTTCGTCTTCTATATCACATAACTTCCATTCATAAAGACACTTTCGAAATATCCTTCATTAAATAATAGCTCCAATACAGTTTGCATATATTATCAAAGGCATTAAAATCCTGGGAGTTGAACTCGGGGGGGGGGGGGGGGGGGGTATTTGGATATTTCAAATCTATGTAATTCCTAACTGATGTAGAAAAATGTCTGCTTCAGATTGGTACAGTGAAGTCCTGTGACTGGTCTCCACAAATGCCCTTTGTTTGCAGGTGGTTGTGCTGCCAAACTCTGAACCACCTGATTCCACTAAGCACTGATTGAGTACATTTGACTCCAGCACAGAATTTCTTTGAAATTTGAGACCTGATTTCAGCTGTATCTATTTCAACACAGGATCAATGGATCAGGGTCATGGTACCATCACCAACACAATTTTTGCAAACATGACCATATTCTTGGATTAAAACAATAAAAAACATTGATTGGCTTGACCAACAACTGCCAAGGTCAAAGAGGCAAAACTGTTACATTGCCTTACACTGTTACATAACCTTTGAACATACAGTTAATGACAATGCAGCCGTGCATATTGAAAATGACACGCTGTGTTGCGGTTAAAATTACAAATATTTAGTAAATCAGAGGTAAGAGATGTTGTGTCTCTCTTCCCCCAACCCCCCCCGCTCCAGCAAAGACTCGCACTAGTCTGGGGACAGTAGGACCTATTGTAAGTTATGTTAGTTAGAAAGAAGCAGGGCCTTGGTCCAGTTGGGGCTCTGCTTTTTCTGCATCCTCCCCCCCCCCTTCTCTCCCCCCCCCCCCCCTTCTCTCTCCCCCCCCCCCTTCTCTCTCTCCCCCCTCTCCCCCTCCCTCAATGGCAGATTGCCAGGAGGAGACGTTTGAAGTCCCCGCCACATTCTGAGCTCAAGGCATCCTTCAGGGAGACGTCATACTTCTCCAAGTACATGTCTTTAATGGTCTCCAGATCAATCTGGAAAACACAAAAGACAGCATGCATTATCATTTGACAATCGCCATGGTTTCTGTTCCAAACCGTGCGAAGGCTAAACATATGCTGTACAATGTAAATACATGGGTCTAGGGGTACTGGATGTTTTTGTGATGGTGTGGAGATCTGGATGTTTTCACCCTTGCATCCTGAACAGATTCCACCAGCGCTCTGAGACTGTTTACCTCTGAGCGGCACACAATGATGCGGATGAGGGTGTCCTCGTCCGTGCCCGCCCCCTTCATAGCCTTGTTTAGGCGCCGGGCGAAGTAAAGCTGGGGGTTTTTGGCCACCCTCACTGGAGAGAGAAAATGGAATTTCAGCCAAAACAGAAAAGATCCAACTTTGATTGTGGGCCCTGATGACCAGTGGAGAGGTCCCACTGCTCAAAATGTTCAACAACTGTTCGTAGTCACATCCTCTACTCCCATACATCCTTTATTTCCCTTCTCCCCTCACACACACAGTCACATGACATGTGTCTCTCACACATACACACACACACCCAGTGCGATGTAGCAGTCCTTGAGCGTTCCAGAGGTCTCAGTCTCCAGGGCGTCCAGAATCTCGGTTCCAGAAAGCTGACAGACAAGAAGGAACGCACATGAACCTCTATTTTTATCACTTTCAAACTGAAAACATAGTAGAAGTGCTTGCTAAAAGGATACTATGAACTGACAGCTCTTTAAAAATACGCAAGCTATTTTACTATAACAGCGTAAATGACTATTTTAGCCAGGTGAGATCTTGAAGAGGTGACCTCACCTGCTCATAGATCTTGAAAGTGGCCTGAAGCTGTAGGTAGTTCCTGTTGGCCAGGATGAAGCTCAAGGTTGACTCATCTGTTCCAAAGCGACCCTCTCCAGCCTGGATCAGAAGTATGGCATGGTTGAAGATAAACAGTTTAGATTTCAGCTATGCATGGAAAATATCAAACTTTCACAATGTTTTAAACCGACCAATACCTCAAACAGTGCAACAGCATCTGCTTCGGCCAGACCTTCGTCCACAATCTCACTCTCGTCTCTGGTGCCCTACAAGAGAGAAAGTTTGGACGTGACTTTTGTGGTTAGATGAGATGCAGTCTCTTGGTCTGGCTCATGCAATTGAATCCGGGCTCCATTTTACTAATGAAAGGAGCTGGGTCTGGAATCAAGCCAGATTTGGTGTGTCTCTGTGTGAGTGTGTGCGTGTGTATCTAGGGTAAGAGTGAGGCCAGGCAGTGACCTGGATTTCAGTCCAAAGACGGCATGGGGAATTCAGTTACAGTACATGGCAGGAATCCATGTAGAGGAGCATTTCTCAAACCCAGGTGCGTAAACTGTCGACCCAAAGAGCGAGGGCTTCCACTATAGCTCACACTATATTATTTATTTGACCGATAAACTTGCTTAAAAAATTCATTTGTTGCTTAAGTTTACTAGTAAGGGTCTAAATGGAGAAGCCAGTACTAAGCCATGGCTGACTTAAAACAAAAGGAGAACCCTGTAATTATTCTTGGTCAGTTCAAAACAAAAAATCTACTCAGAAGTTAACTGTACAAAAAAAAGTGCGTAGAAACATCGACATTCTCAGAAGGGTGAGGTCATATACCTTTATAAAAAAGAGAAGCACGGACTGAGAGTAAAATTGTCACAAGGCTACTCACTTGCAAAAGACCAGTGAGCAGGTTTCTCACGTCTCCACTTGTATCTCCTTCAATGTCCGACTCCAGGTCTCTATCATGCACTAGAAACAGAGAGACAAGCATGACATGACAACACAGCTTGGATTCAAGCTACTGTGTTTGTCACCAACTCACACAAGCTCTAACATTGCATGTTTGTCCTGAGGACTTGGTGCAACACAAACAGGATGAAAAAGACTAGGGGAAGAAACCCTTAAATAATTAGATGTTTTGTAATTCTAATCCTAAATCAAATAGGAAGCAACTATGTGCGGGAAACCACAACAGGATGGGCAAACTATGGTTCAGATAAGGAGTGTGGAGGTGAGTTACAGTAGCATATCTCTGGTTACTGGCGGTCAAGGAAACTGTCTCCAAGCTCTAAACTGGCTCTAAACTGGACAACAGCATTTTCAACGAGAAGTGATATTGGTGCTTACCCTGAAAATAGCACTCCTTGTACATAGCAAGTTCCTGAATGAAAAGAACAATATGAAAGATGAACAATAAAACAGAAGTTGACCATTACAAGACTTTGTAATCTTGGAGGCCACTGTGGGAGAAATGGAAGGATTTACCATTTGTCTATATTAGTCACAATCTTTAGAACAAGTGGTTATTTATTCGAACCCTATATAAGATCATTTGGGTGGGTGTGGGCCTCGTGGCTAGAGAGGGGTCTTCCATGTCTTGGATCTATTAATCATTCTTGACTGGTGTTTCTCTCTCCCTCTCCACTCAGCTGACTAAGACTAACCAAGACTGAAGTCTGCCATCGGTCCATTGGTAGATACAGATCTTTTTGTATTTATTCCCCACCACAAATGTCATTACTGATGAGCTACTTCGCTAAACCGCTATGATGCTATAGTGTCTCCTTGCCAGGGATGTCAGTAGGTTTGTTTTCAAATGTGGGTGGGACAGCTTTTTTTCATGACTGAGGATGTGGTCGTTAGGTATAAAACGAAGTCTTTGCCCCTTGCTCTTCTTCTGTGTGTGTGTGTGGGGGGGGTTTGACGCAGGTTGAAACTCACAGCGTTGGTGGAGGTACAGAGAATCTCCACCAGCACGTCTTCGTCGGTGCCCGCTCCCTTCATGGCCTTCCTCAGCTCCTTCACTGCAAAGATGTGCGGAGGGTCCAACATGGCGATGACGGCATTCTCAAAGCTCCCCGTCAGCTCGCTTTTAAGCACATCAACCAACTCCTGAGAGAGAGAGAGAGAGAGAGAGAGAGAGAGAGAGAGAGAGAGAGAGAGAGAGAGAGAACTGATTATGGGTGTTACTGCATGAAATGACCAGATTGTTTAACAGCTGCACCTGGGCACAGGAGGTCACATATTGATAGCTGTTGTCAGAATATGTGACCTCCCTGTTACATGGCTGAAAATGTCTGACACACCAACCAAACCATCTCAGGTGACTAATCTGTCCTTGCCCTGTATAACCTAAAGACGATCACTCATCTGGTTAAATCAACAACACACTTTTGACAGGTTATGGTAAGAGATTTTAAACACTCACATCGTCATATTTCTCAAAATAGGCTTGTTTAATCTCCACACGCTGGGCTGCACTGCGGTAAGCCAGGATCTCAATGATAGCTTTCTCATCAGTTCCTAAACAAACAGAACATATTACACAAAACACAGTTCTTCCTAACCAATAATTCTGTGTAACCATTTATCAAGCATGTTCACTTTCTTAGTAACTACAACTCGAGGGCATCACCTGGCCTATGGTAATATTTGACCACATGCATCTTTGGAATGCCGTGAAAATCAATTTACTATAAATGTGTAACTCACCGAATCCTTTGCACGCTTTGCGGATTGCCTTTATATCATCGACAACATCAAACTCCTCATATGGCACGATTGTGGGCTGAATCAAAGCAAATAATTGTTATGACAATGTATGAAATGTGAACAAGGCCAACGTAGGAGTCATTTGCATATTCAAGTTAAATTGATCACATAGTGTGCAGTTGGTTGATTGTCTATTTATACCACTAGCTTTTTTGAATCTAGGGGGGTGGGAGGCCTGTGTGTGAACTTCAATAAGCAGAAACTGGAATTCGGCCGCAGCTGTCTTAACTAAACAAACAGAGGGGGGCACAGGGAGGGCTCTCCTGAAATGAGACTTTGAGCCCCCACCCATCCAAATACTACCCGTCCCCTCTGATTCAGTCATTCATTGTTTACGTTTATCTAACGGGATTATGACGAATTCCGCAGAGGAGTGGCCGCTTCCTCTGCGTTTCCCAGACACCCTAGTCACATGCAATGGTGCTGGCATTTAAATTGATAATGTACATTTCAGAATCACAAAACACTACACACACAAACAATGGAATGAAACAAAAGTATAAAACAGGTACTGCAGATCATATTTAACCGTAGTGGATGAAATTCTTACGAATAGAATAACGATATCACTTCGAGGTTCAGTCATGCGTTGAATTTAATTCTCAAATCAGAACAAGTCAGAAGTAGGCAAGACAATCGAAACATTTATATTTAGCTAAACTGTTTCATTTAACTAGCATAAATAGGCTATTCAATGTCCTTCAAACATGTCTTGTTGGTTCAATGGATCAAGCTGCATTCACATCCCCCAACCATAAAATCGTAACAGAACGCCGCAAGACTACGCTTACAGTGCGTAAAAACATTGAGCATTTTACTCACTTGACAGTTGCCCATATTTTAAATCTTCGTTGCGCTGTCTTCAGTTTCCTGAACACGCCAAAAGTCGTAGGTTGTTTTTTCAGCTTAGTTTGCAAGGGCCCTGGTGATGAACTGATCGACCGAACTCTGACGTCAGTGTGCAGCTAACGGAATTGAGAGGGTAACTGGGTTGGGTTAACCATTTACATATGCTTCATGTGAGAAGTTGGGATAGTGAACATTTCATTGGACAACGGGTTGAAACATGGAAATGTGTTCGTGGTGCAGATCTATAAAACAATGTCCAAAATGTAAGCGTTTGTGCCCTGTCCTTTTCCCTAAAAAAGTATTTCATCCATCTCCATTTGCAATAAGACCATTTCAGACTATACCCTGCTTGGCTGCTGAGCAACTTACCCTAGTAGTCCAACTAAAACATCTGAATCACAAAATATAATACTTAATAGTTGACAACCATACCCTGCTTAGGGTCATTGTAATAACATGACGTAATGCTTGCCAGAACTTGGTTGGAACTTCATAGTCAGCCACCTACAAGCCTGCTGAAATGACACATACATACAATTAGAATCAGTTTGGTGTCCATATAGCATTGATAAAGAGATGATTCTTTGCACATTACGCAGGAGATTGGCAGTGGTAATCACTTACCCTGGCAGCCTACACTTGAATCACAGCTCTTTCACTGGTCTTTATAATTGTCCCTGTGATAATTAGCCACCCACTGAAGGAGAAGAATGAAATGAACAAGTGGAACTCAAATGAAACCCACATGGCCCGTTAAACCTCACAGACATGTAACAGTCTCAATTAAAATAACCTCACGCCACGAGTCCATGCAATTAGAGAATGACTCACACTTCTCCTGTCAGCCAGTTGAACATAAACTCACAAGCTACCTGAAATAACTTTGTGATAAAAACTCCTGAAATAGTTTTAAACCCTCATCATTTAAACGAGTGTGTGTAACCCTGTATGCTCATGATTTTTGTGTCTGAGCCAAACTAACTTTGGTAAATTACAAAAGGTACCATAGCTGTTTTAGAGGCAGCCAATCTCCATCCAAAACACTACTTATCACTAACTTAGAAGCAAAAGTCAGACACGAACGGTACTTGGCCCACTGCACAACAATAGTTTAATGACATCAGCAGTCTGGTCTTCTGGTCTAGGCTGAAGGGGGACGGGGGGGATGGCGTTCACTTCACACCCACACGAAAGGGGGTCCCAGAAAAGCCTGTGCTGCGAAGCTGGGGATGGAACAAAGAGGGCATTCAGACGACCAGATGAGGAAATAGGATCTACATTCACCTCCAAGGACCCGGATCCACACTCTTGTCAGGACCTCAAACGAGGCTTTCACAGACTAGAGGCATCCCCTGGTGTTACCATAGCATGCCCTGAGTGTTACGTTTCAGCTGTTGACCGTCATACAGGGAGGAGGAATGGTACTTTATACATTTTCACTTTACACTGTGTAAAGAAAGTAGCTTGTGTTTTTTCTTTTCCTGCAGATGCTTTTCTCCAAAGTGACATACTACAGTGTAGGAAGTACAGAAGATAATCAAGTGTAAAGTTTTCTGCTGTGATTTTCTACATGCACTCTTTGTATGTTGCTTTGGATAAAACGGTCTGCTGAAACCTTCTGTCGAGTCTACCTGCTCCTGGGGTAGGATCCCGGTGGAACTGAACCTGGTCCTTCTCACAGAGTTAAGCTGGTAGTTTGGGGCTCCACTCCCTGGCTTCCCCCAAATACACAACTGCATGGTCTTATTGTGCTGGGAGAACAAGTGCAACAGGAGGAAGAATTCCCCAGCTTCAAATCACGAGATGAACTGTTACAATGGAAACGTGTGACTTAAGGGAGGGTAGTTGTGAGTCGTTCATGTTGGATACTGGCTCTAAGCTGACTTTTGTGTCGTCCATCTCTTTTGTTTTTTCAGGCATGACTCACCTCACGGTTGGCCAAAGCAGTTTTCTTTCTCTCTCTCTCCCTGTCCTGTCTCTTCTCCTCCACCTGCTGGCACAGATCCCTGTAGTAGCATCTCTTTCTCTCCTGGATAACACAAGGAGAGACCCGCTGTACAACTTACACTGTATCATAGTATTACTCCAAATACCTTTGGTGTCTGTAATTGTGATGAACTGTCTAAAATGAGACACATGCCTCCATGATGATGTTCGAGGTCTTCCTTCCGACAGATGGCATATTAATTGCAGTTTCCTTAGAAGAGGAGGATGAGGCGTTCCCCTGGGATGATATATTGATCAGTAACTTTAGTGTTTTCCTCTGGGATTTCATAGAAAAACGTTTGCGTGTTGCATCTGTCAAACATGGATACACACTGCCATCTAGTGTTCACAGTAATTTCTACAATATAGATTTCACAATTTATTAAATGTTTCAGTTTTTGTTTATGGTTTTGACTAAATATTTCATTGTCTTCAGCAGCTTGTTAACGGAACAACCCTGCTTCAATGAAGGTATGCCTTAGTTGCAGATTAATTCAATGAAGGTACCTTAGTGCTTGTGAATGAAGGAGTAGAAGACAAGGTGCTATTGCTCCTTTCACGGCTGGGTATACTGCCTTTAAGCCTCAGCCACGGATTACCATCTACAATGTAGGATACAGACATATGTAGACTATCCAGGCTGTCAAATTGTTGCATGTCTTTCTTTAATTGTCTGTCAATCATCATGCTAGGAGTGTGTGATCTTTACCTTGAGTCTTTCTGATCTCTGTGGTCCGGAAAAGTTCCTTTCTCTGAGAGAGCACAAGCCGACACAAAAAAAGCTGCTTAACGCGTGTGTACTTGTGCTAGTGCGTGCACTAATGTCTGTCGTGCTACTTACATTGATTCTCCTTGATGTGGGTACATTGGACGCATGCCACACTGGAAGACACGGTCTGAAAAACTGGCTTTGATTGGAACTACACCTCACTGAAAATATATCCCGTTTATCAAATATAAAGACCCCAACTTGTTCACATCAAAACAGATAATCGTCCTTAATTAGAAAGCCTATATGACCACACAAATGAAGTATTGATGCAACATGAAACAAAGCCCATCGACATCCTGAGCTTTTTAATCCGTTCTGTGACTTTCCATTTCCTGTTCCCTAATCATTGACTCACCGGGAGGCTTTCCTATCGCATCAGTGACTGTGTAATCTAACACATGCTTGGTTTTCCTGTACAGTTTGTCCCTCAGGCTTTCCGTAGGGGAGGACACAGGGGGGGGCTCTGATTGTCTGCCGAGTCCCTGCACTGGCAAACCTAGGAAGTCAATATAATCATGAAACATTGCAGGTGGAATCTAAAGGGGGAAAATTCCAGCTTTTAAACAGCATCTCTTATCTCCATTTCATCAGGAGGCATTCAGTTTATCATTCATGATAACTGAGTCAGCCCTCATGATGCTGATTGAATAACACAAGTCCCATGCCACCATCAATCATCATCATCATCATCTTATTGCATCATCACGTCATTTTGATGTATGGTGACTAACCATGGCAGGGTGTTACATTTCCGAGTTAGGTAAATATCGAATAATAAAGGCTAAATCATCTCACTTTTAAGGAAAGCTGCTTCATATCCATTGCAAAGTGGGCTGGAAGGCCACTGAAACCACATAGAGAAAGGGTGTCATCATCCCATGTTATATAAAGCTTATAACAGGTACGTAAAATAGACCTCGTAAAATGCTGATAAGACGTCAATGAATGTCATCATTCACAGCAAATAACATTGTGCTTGAGGTCACCACCACGACCCACGCTCATAGTCTGGCCTTGAGTCAAACGCAGCAATGCGCCGTGACTCACCAGTCTCCAAGCGCAGTCTTTCATTCCAGTCGTTTGTCTTTCAGCCACGCGCACCCCTGACGAAAGAAACGGTCGTGCTTTTTTTAAATGCACAGTTTGACTGTCGTCGTGGTTATTCAGGCAGCGTGCGCTGTGGAGTACGCACACCCATGACAACTGTTTTACAAGTGCAGTTCTATCGTCACATACCATGAGCGTTTCCCTGTGTGTCCGCCTCCGCCGCTGTTTCACAGTTCTGTTATGAAAACAAAGAGTTATTTGATCAAAGTTGTAGAATATTCTTCAGTAGTGACATAAACAGATGATTCTGTTCTGTATGTTCATACGTTTTGTACAGTTTAATGCTTGGATCTCGGTCGTATTGTTGTGCGCTTACCTGGGACGGAGTCGACTCCTCCCTGGCAGGAGAGTCTGTGAATGTGGAAACTAAATCAGAAAGCCAGTTAATACAGGGAGAAAAGAATGATAGTACTTCCACCTACTTAAAGGAATTAACCGGTGAGGTGTCCATGCAGTGTGGTTTTCCGGGTTGTCTCTGCCCTCTGATCTTGGCGTGTATATCTCCTCATCCTCATCGGTGACGGTACTAAAACAGTCATGTTGGGTGATTCAATTGGTAGATTAAAATGATGCAGTGTTGTTTTTCTGTTGGAGGTGACCGTAACCCACCTGTGCAGATAGTCTCTTCCTCGACAGTGGTCAGTGGTGCGTCGGCTGCTGGACAGACTGGATCTTCGCGTGGTCACACTCATACCGTCTTCTCTCTCCTTGGGACAGTACTCCTCCACAACCTTTTTTACCTCCACACTTTGCCGGCGCTATGAGGATCCAATCCACAGGGCACAATATGTATGTTTTTTTGTTTTTATACAATGATTTTCTGAAAGTCTAAATACCCTTCCCAAGAACACTGCTTTAACCACTAGGGCAGATAATCATGGTTAAGGTTAGGAGGCTGACTTACCAATGCTGACGCAGGTGGGCTCGGGATTTCCCCAGTCATTGGTGGCAACTCAACCACAGGACTCTCAATGTTTAATCCCTCAACTGCGGAGTTTAAACACGACTTGTTTGTGAATGAGAAAAATAAGAAATTCTCTACAGCTCACCCAAATCTAGCAGAGGGGAGAGAAGATCAGAGAGGGGACGGGGAAGCAGGCGCAGAGACAAAAAGCAAGCAAGAATATCACTATTGACGCGCTTTGAACCAAAATGAGTCAATAGTGTTTTCTATAAGTACGTCATAATTGTCAGAGGTTAGGACAATTATGACAATATACGCGTGCCTAATGAACTTGTAGAACTCCAAGCTGTAGAACTTGTCTTGTTTGAAGAGCTTTTCACCTTCATAATTGGTCAGATAGCGGTGTAAGCACGGAAATACACGAATAAATACTTTTTTCCGCTCTAAATATACAAGTATACCCTATGGTGGCAATACCCACACAACTATACACAGCGGTGATGTTTTTGCAGTATGCAACAGAACCATCAGTCAGTGCCATTTGTGTCCACGAGGAGACACTGCGCAACCGATGGTTTCATAACTGGTTTTTGATCAAGCAACATGCACGGTAAAGCCCCTGGACTGTGACCCGTTTGTTGTTTTTGCATTGCACTCCGAGTCACAATTTGTTTGTGCTCCCTCCATGCTCTTCCAGTTTCGTCTCTTTTTGGCTTGACCATGCCATTAATACAACAGCTTCCGAAGACAAAAGCTACACATAGCCTACTGTACACGACTACAGTACTTAGACACTTACTATTGATGTGGATAGAAACGGGGTGTTCTTTCTTCTGTATTCTGACAGGTGCGCACGCACACACAGTGGAGCATCTCTTCACGAGGTTGCAGAGGCCTCTTTTAATTGGGACAAAAGGTGTCACTAAGGCCTGTAGTTAATCATAGCAAAGAGCAGAAAGACAACCAGGGGCGATAATTTGGGAAACAGCCTTCAGTCAATGAGGAATGTATTGTACTGTAAGGGTATTCTGGTTGACCTGAGGATATCCAGGACCTCAAATTTTCTATTCAGAAACTCATTTGTGAGTTTATTTGAACCTAATTGGATACCTAAACCTTCAAATTGGCAATTCAAATTGTAACCTATTTCGTATATAATTTATGTACAAACAGTAGTTGTAGAATACCATTATCTGCAGTTGTGAAATATAATTATTATTCTCTATACCTATAGCTCTATGACCTCCATTTTATGCTTTAATTTTATTCAGCTATTCAAATATATTTACATAAGAGTGAAGTTCAATAAAACCCATTGTTTGGGCACTTACTGTACGATTGCAAATGTGTCATTGAATGCAGTTTGAATGTGGCACACTGCACCTGTTTTCTCTTGAGAATGCAGCATGTTTAGTGGTCTGCATAAGCAAGTTCTTACAGTAGCACCAACGAATAGAAATAGAAATGATATCATAGGCTACATGCTCATCCAAGTGTGGCTTATTACAATTCCTGGCTCTCAGCTGGGGGATTGTCAAACTGTGTCATTTCTATGAAACCATACATAATGAGTCCTCCTGGTTCCTGAAAAGGTGTTTTCAATGAAATGAATGAATGAATAATCATTCAAGCATTATAAGCATCTACCTTGTTTGTTATCTCAAAATATTAATGAATGTGCATCCTTGTTTCCCTCTGTGAGACAGAGACCTCTGTGAGACCTGAGTGCCGGGGCTACTGAAATGATTTCAAAGTATTTCTTCGTAAACTTAACAGAAAAATGAAAAAAAAAACACTTATGCCATATGATTCACTATTGTGATACAATTTCCTATGAGCTTCACAAGTCATCAGCAGTGTTGGATCAACACATCCATCGAGCACATCACTAATGGAACTGACTTGTGTACAGTGGGGTCCTTTCAAAAATGAGTTTGACCTACCGCACCATGCAGTCACCGTGAACGTCACCAGATGACCGTGCTGTTTCCTGACACAAGCCAGTAAATGCAACACGTGTACCAACAGGTTGATGTGACACTTACGACACACACCCATTTACAGCCATTTCTTTCATTTAACAACCTAGCTGGTGAAACCTTGACAGGGATATATAATAGAGAGATAGATGACACATCCATTACCCGGGCAAAGGCGGTTGCGTCTCCTGGTTGCCGTCGTTGGTCGTCAGCCAGAGCCTGAGGAGGCGATGGCGGGGGTGCTGAACGAGGACGCTTGGTGAGTCACGGCTGTACCCCTATACACACACACACCGCCACCCCTCCCAACCTCACGCACGCACTCCCCACCCCCCTAACCTTACTTACATACACACAGCACTGTGAACCTCTAATGACAATACTAAGGGGTCTGAACATGCTGTGTAGGTGTCCAGACCTGAGTTGGCTTTTGTGGAAGATAGGCAGTCTTTGAGTAGACTTTGTTGATGGCTACCCTTCTGGCTGTGCTGGCAGGAGCAAATGCTGTGAATTTCCTTAGAGATGATCACACAACTATGAGAAGTGAAAGTCCCGGACGTTATGTGGCAACTCGAAAGAGATTCATATTGAAATCAAAGTTGTATAATACAGTCCAGAGTGTGTCTGTTGGTTGAGTGAACTGAAACCATGCTGGGATGTGTGTGTGATACACCTCCCTGCCAGGTGGCACCCACACACTGAGACTGTGGTCATGACTCATAATCCAGCTTTGAGACATGTCATGACCTCATTGCCCTGCCCCCTCAACGCCCACCCAGCCCTCGCCCCCCCTCCGCCCTTCCCTGACAACCCCCCCACCCTTCCCTGACAACCGCCTCCATCCATCCCTGCATCTGAAAGGATGATGAGTCAGTGACAGACCATGTTGCCTTGTGCAGAGTGATCAGCATTCTCCTGTCTCCTAGCTCTCCCTCCTCCTCCTACACACACACACACACACCCCACAACAAAGGCCTTTGATTCATCTGGACACAACGATCATCGTCTAAGGTTTAAAAATAAGACCAGTTTGATGTGTCCCCGTACAAAGGAAACAACAAACAAAGACACAAGCACATGGAGTAACTACTTGTGAATTTGTGCACAAAGGTGGATGAAATGATGGAAGGGAACGTTTTTGTTGTCGTACTGCAGTCAAATCGACTGCATTTTGTCAAAGAAGTGAAGATGAAAATGACAACAAAAAACACCTTCTACCGGCTAAACACAAACATGAAAAGAAGAAAGAAGCAGAAGAAAGAGGTTGGTGTAGAGGTGTGGCCATAAGTTTTGGCAATGACAAATGTTGTGTTTTGCAAAGTTTGCTGGCTGAGTATTTGAGGAAAATGTTTTCACATGTTTCCATAGAATACTGGAATATAATAAGGCACATTTCATATTTTCTTAAGCTTTTTTGGAGCTTTTTTTTACAGCAGTCAATTTGCTCCTAAAATCCAATCAGAATGATAGAGTGATTTCACCTGGCTAGAACTAGTTCACACTTTCCCCTGTGCTGATGATATGACTTACTGAAATTATGTTAGCAGTCATTTTATGCCAAGGCCGAGCAAGCTTTGCAAACACAAAATGTATGTCGCTCCCAATACTTTTGGTCACGGCTGTAGAGGTGTGCTCCTAACGTCATGGTGGGTCAAACATCAAGAGGAAGTGCGGCCTAAAACGAGAGAGCGTGTTGCCAGGCGAGACCTTGTGGTTTCTGAGGATGAAAGAGTGACCTGTTAGCCGCTACCTCCGTAGCGTGTGTGTCAAGGTTCCTCTAATCAAGAGAAGTGGAACACTCCAGGCCAACAAGTCACGTATGACTCATGTATCATGTTGCTGTGTGTCGGCGCTCACATTGTTGTGCTGTAACACTGTGGAGACTGTGAATTAGCACAGAAGCATGCACACATTACAAACACACACAATTATTTATTTTTGTATCTGTCAGGATTATAATCACATTGCTAAACTGAAGTAATTTTATTTTACCGCAAGAGTCCATTTGAACCTGACACAAAAAAATATTAATGTAATTAGTGTATTTACTTAGAAGTTGAATGACCTCAATGACATTTGAATTAGACATTAATTTAAATACCCAATAGAGTTTACAAGTCGTTCTTCATTGTTGACTTTTTCTCCAACCAATATTTCTTAATCTCAGAGTCCTGCAGCTAAGCAGTCATCTTGTAATGATCCTCTGGTCATTAGAACGATTCACAGAGTGCTCTAGAAAAAATAAATCAATGCTAAAATGGTTTGTTTGTACTCTTTCATTGTGCTTTTTGATTCCATTACAGCTCATCCTAATTTTTGATTGACATTGAATGAAAGTTCTAATACATTGATGCCAAATTGCCAGCACAGTTTGGTTTGATGTGATTTACAGTTCAATATTCTTACATTAAATTAAAGCAAGCATGCGGATTTACTTTTGGAGAATACTTTTTAGCTGGATTACTTGACAGATTCAGGTTTCAATCATTGGAGATGAGTAATGAAATACCTTTAGACAAAAAATGTGTCTGGGAAACCCATAGAATACCTCTGAAACCAAACCGCTACAGCAGTCTGACCTGTGCAATACTTATACTCTGATATCATCTGAGCCTTCCTTTTCCTGCTTGGTTCCCAATGGTCTCCGTCCAAAGGACCTCAACATCTCATAAAAGCATTTCAGGACTGGAGCCAAGACGCACATACACGTATTAGTGTTTGGGATGCCGGGGGCTTTTAAATGCTTGCTTCTCTGAGTCTGGAGCCCTGACTCACTAAACCTGAGACAAGGAAAATGTCTGCCGAGGCACAAATGCATCCTGCTTTGCTGTGGTGCCAGAACTACTGCTGTACTGTCTGCTGAAGGTTTTTTTTTCCAATACAAAGTATGAATTATTACATTAAAAAACATTACCTTAAACTTTATCTTTGATTCTCTGACTGGAAAGGAAAATTGGCACCCATTTATTTTTTAAATAAGATTAAAATCATAAACGGAAGCACACAGTTGAGTTTCATATAAATATTTATTGCAGAGGAGGTATCTTTTATGTACATGCTATCACAATGTAACACAATATAAATCTACCAAATATTCCCATATAAGGATGCTATTAGCTTGTCATAGAGCAATAGGTATAACAAGTACATAATACAGTGGTTTTTGGGTACACTATCACTCACTATACAACTTGTAACAGTCCATAAAAGATCAATGTTTTATTTTTTGTTCTATCAAGGGCAGTGAAACATCGGTCCTACTAATTTCTTGATATCATGCAGAAGCCACAAGAGCAATTGTTACAACGTTACAGCATTGAGTAGTAGTAGTAGTAGTAGTAGTAGTAGTAGTAGTAGCAGTAGTAGTATTTCCCATCAGATTACTTGGTTTGGTCACAAGTCTGGTTGAAATAAAATGAGGCAACAAACGAAAACCACCATGGTAAAAGTAACAACAGGACAAATGGTTATCAATGTTGAAAAGGTTACTGATCAACAATGGGCCAAAGTTCTCACACCCAAATATATGGAGGTTTACCAATGGAGGTGAAGTTTTTAACTCTAAACATTCATATATAAATATACTGCTGCATTACATGGACCATTTCCAGAAAGACAGACTAAAAGACAGGTTGATGCACATTTTGTTAGAGAGCGATGAGCTGAACTACTGCTCCCTAATCGCAACCTAAATCCTTTAACCAGCAAAGACATATGAGATAGTTTTTTTAAAGTTAATAAATAAATGTAAAACCCAGCCATGGAATTGTATGCATCCAATAAACTATGCAATAAACTACAGTATGGAATTTAATAAATAAATAAAAACACCATAATTTTTTTATTGTATTATAGGTTTCTAAGGGGGTCATTTACAAAAATCCCAAGACCCAATGAAATCAGTTTGTACTTCTGTCATATCCAATCAAAAGTTGGGGGATGACCTAAGCCTGGAGCAGGATAGAACCCTGGAATCCTTTACAGATTCACCCTAAGTTCCATATGATGCTGAATCGTAAATATCATACAGGTTCATCAAAGCATTACAATCAATCAAAGAGTCTGACACCTTTTCAGACGGCGTTCTAGAAGCTCATAAAGCAGGGCTGACTGCAAATCTCCTCCTCTGAGGCTGAAACTACCTTGTTGCACATATTTCACACAAGCCCCAGAGGTCAATGGTGGAAATGATTTTCAGTAGTGAGGGAGAAGAGTGAGACACCACAGCTACATCTCATGGAGTCAGGCTCTTGTAGATACCTTAGATTATCTTCCTCTTTGTTCAACAAATTGATCCAGGGTTTGTTTATCTATAAGTGCTGGATTGAAGTATTTCCAATGAAGGCCTACCAGAAGGATTTTGACTATAATGTAGCGTTTATTGAAATACAGTTTATTAGCATTTAGCATTCTTATTTTTTCAAATAAAATGTCTCATGTGATTAAATTTTCAAAGTAAGGACCCATGCCCTGTTACTAATGGCACAGAGAAGTGTGTTTTACATCAATATAATTTTCATTACTTTTCTTCTTGATGTTGAATAGGAAATAAATAACACAACATGAAAAATGTGAATCTCTCATTAAATATTGATAATACTGCAGAAAATGTTTTCAAACCTTGTGTGGAACGTGTCAATTGAAGACCCCAAAACAAACCAATAGTGTACTTACACTGACTGGTCAAATAATTAGAAAGTTAGCAAAGTATCATTAGCATACTTTCCAATCAGAAAGAAGGTTGGGACATATTCCCATGAGCATAAACCTCTCAACAATTGAATGTGTTTTTGTCAATATAAAATCAGTCGAGCCAGATAGCTAGTGCCGTTGAGAACACAATGAAACATGCCAATGAACTATCAACACAAATAAGTGATTCGCTTCGGTTGACAAACCAAATGGGGTCCAAGCACCCATTACCTGGCTGAGCATGCTGTTTATATAAACCACCATCACAGAACGCTAAAGGGCTCCCCCTGCTCCAATCGGAACGCTAAGGGGCTCCCCCTGCTCCAATCAGGACGATCTAAGACAAGTACAAGACATTTCTAGTTAGTTAGGCACATACAGTAATACGTCTCTGAAGATATGGAAGAATTGGAAGTAGCTGAGATCTAAACATGAAATCTAAAAATTCAGCAATTTAGATGTCTGAGTTTAGAGGGCATGTATATCTGACAACCTTCAAGGACTATAAGGCTGAACAAAGAGGATATATAAATCATAGATAGAGAACATAGTGTCCATATACTCTCTATTTTTTATTTCTTTTACACATGGGGTTTTGGCTAAAGTGCTATAGGCCGATTCCCTCACTAAGTGTCTTGACTTGGACACACAACAGCTATTTGACATTGAGGTGTGTCATCTTCCGTGTACTATCGTTCAATTAAAGTTCTGTTATTCTTTGGCATTTGCTTTCTCAATGTATTTGTTTTAAGTTCATCTGGCTAGGCGGTTCATACCAGAAGACATTGTACATATGAATTTCTCATGCAGTTGTATGGAGGATCTGCTTATCTGCTTCATATTCCGCCTCTTTCCAGACTCACAGTATTTCACTTCACTGCAAACTCTCTGGCCTTTAATACATGTGAGACGTTGATGCCACCACCAGATAACTTAGAAACATCGTAAATGTTAGGATATGAGTTGTGTAAAAGTGAATTAAAGGTTGCATAATTGTAAGACTATGATTTATCAGCAAGAATACTCTGTATACTCTGGAATGCTTCTCATGATTTTGTTGCTTTGTTTCTGTTTCACTTTTATTCCAAAATAGACAATAAAAGCCAAAAAAAAACTATTGGAAAGGAAGGCAACTTGTGCAACTTGATCTTTTCATCCAAGTCACCGTATTCATAGTAAAATGTCAATATATTTTTAGGACTTTAAAGTGGAAAAATGTATACAACAAGAACTATCATTTCAGTTGTCCATTTGAGTCGAGGGTCATGCTTTTTCTACCGAACTGTCATCAACATCCCAGGGACAAACGTCTGCCCTTTTCGCCCCGCTCACCCCACCCCCTTTTGGATTTGGAGTGCTCTGTTTCTGTTTGGATGAAGTGCCGCTCTTTTCTGCATCTTTTCTATCTGAACTATCCTCATAATCCCACGGACAGACTTCAGCCTCTTTTCCTTTGGCTGCTTCAACATTGGCACTTTTACGTTTTTCCGCTGTTGGCACTTCCTGACTGCTCTCCACATCCCAAGGGCAGACCTCCGCCATCTTGGTTGTTTGTTTCTCGGAGGATTTGCTCTTGTCCTTGGCTTTTGCTCGACTTTTCTCATTGTCAATATCTTTCATCTTCTCTTTCTCCTTCTCCGCTGTTCTTGTGGAAGGCGTGGTCTTCTTTAGCGAGGTGGAGTCCTTTTTGGAGACCTGAGTGGGACTCGGGATTTTCTCAGAACTCGGGGCTGCAGTTGGAGCATCGTAGTCCCAGGGACAGATGTCAGCCTTTGTGGTTGATGGTTGGAGGGAGCTGCCCGTTGACTTGGAGGGCTCTGCTAGCACATTCTTCCCTTTACCGTCGACCGGAGCAGTGCCTTTCTTCTGCTTGGTCTTATCTGGCGAGTGAGCCACCTCGACTTTTTTGGAGGCCGCTTCCTCAAAGTCCCATGGGCAGACATCCGCTTGTTGGTTTTTGGAGCTTTCTGCTGCAGGCATGGCCTGGTTGGACTGGGGGGCCTGAGATGGTTCGATGGTCTGGCTGGTGGGTGGATGTTTGGACCCCTGGCTCTCCCCTCCATCTTCCCACGGACATATATCTGCTCGGTCTGCTGTCTTCTGGAGGTTTTTAGAATGCCGGGCAGTAGAGGGGGACTGATCCGAGCCCTTTTGCTTCGACTGCTGGGATTTCGTGCCTTTGGTGCCACTTCCATGGACAGTGGTGGTTCCTTCAGGCGCTATGGACACGTGCTTCTGGACCTTGTTTTCAGATGGTGTTGGGAGGTCCTCCACTTCCCAAGGACACACCTCAGACAGATTGTACAGTTCCTTGCCCTTGGTGGCTTCGGAGCATATGGACGGCTGGCTGCCGCTACCCTGGTGCTTCATGATCCCGGCTTTGGCAGCAGTCTGTTTGTACTCCACCGACTGGCTGACAATCATTTTGGGGTAGCCTTCGTCCTCTGAGTCTGTGCCAGATTTGTTGTCTTTGCTTTTCGGCGGAGCCTTCTTACTGCTGTCCTCCAGAGTCTTTGTCGTCAGTCCCAGGGTCTTTTCTTTTGCGCTGGCGATGACACTGAGAGACTTCTGCAACATGGAGGTCCGAGGATGAATTGGCTTCTTGTCTGCGGTCAAGTTATGAGCGCTGGCTGACTTGCAGACCAGAGGAACCGATTCGGTGGATTCACTCGTGGCGTCTAGCTTCTCATCGGACTTCTTCTTAACCAGCTTCTTGCCCATTAAGGTGTCCAGGAGGGAGCCCTCAGCCGTGGCGACCTCCATCTTGTCTGTGGTGGAGCTGCTTGAGTCTTCGCTCTGGTCACGGACGTGATCGTAGCTGCTGTGGGACTTCTTCAGGGAGAACACCTTGCTCTTAAGGGACTCCTCTTTGGCTGGCTTCCCAGGGTGGGAAGGGTCAAAGGGGTTTTTTCTGAGGACACAGATGCTGTTCCGGTTGCTTCCGTGGTCCCCCATCTCTTTGTCATCGCGGCTGCACTGCCTGTGGACGGACTCGGGGATCTCCGTGATCCGCCTCATCAGTGATCGACCCAGACCTTTCTTGGAGCTCCGTTTCTTCTGAAGGTGAGGGTTGTTGGCCAGCATCTTCTTCCTCTTGTATATTTCCAGCTGTGAGTACAGCTTTTTCAGCTCCTCCTAGATAGTTAGTCGAGAAAAGGGGGATAGAAACAAAGATCAGTTGAGAAGTGATCAACAGCAGAGTGCTATATTTGAATGATGATTTGAACATTGTTTCTGAAACTGCAAAGAAATAAACGGTGTTACAAATAGCAGACATTCTATCACACACAGAGAGACATGCAGTACAAATCGATGACACGCAGCTACGGACAAGTGCTCAAATGAAAGACAAGGACGGTCTTGGACAGCATAAATAAATGGAAAGCGTTTTATTGTTAGGTCTGAAACAGCCTCTTTGCATCGGTTCTTAATTCTTCAAATACAATGTTCTGCTTTTGCATTTCTGCGATAGTGACCACTAGCACTGACAGTAGCAGGCGAGATGTACAGCGAGGCTTTCTATGTCTCACACTGATCCACTGACATGGACAGTTTGCTTGAGTCTTTGGCTGGCGAGAGACTCCTTCAGCTCTAACAAACAAACAGAACCTTCTGCTCACATTGGTACGTTTTTCCCAAAGACTGTCGCAAGACCTTACGCCACAGCCATTAATAGAACTGAGCGGGCCCATTTCGTCTGGCGTCTGCAATAAAAAAACTGCCGGGGCTCAGTATTTTTCGTCAAGGGGGTCAGCAGGGGACAAATTATTTACAAGATTGCATCAGCGGGTTATTAAAAAGAGAATGTGAGATTTGGCGGGACGGAGCGGAGGTGCGGGCGGGGCTCACCCGGATGTCCTCTGGGTCCAGGCTGTGTTCGCTCCAGGCGGAGGTGATGCTGCTGTTGAGGTAGGACCCCGAGCGCCCCATGTCCAGCTCGTCCTCGTACGCCTCCACCGCTATGTCGTCCCTCATCTGGGTGCCGGCAAACAGGAACTGGAAGCCACAAAAGAAAAGAGATTGTTTGTTTACGTTTGACATTTAATTCATTTCGCAGACACTGTTATCCCTTTCATTGTATGCTGTACAAATAGCGTTGCAATACAAGTGTGTGTCTATATATAAACGTATATTATCCCTATAAAATCCAATGCATGTGATGTCATCCTGTACCTCCCCTTATTATCTCCAGCTATTACTGTAATGCTGTTAGTTCATTAAAAGTGTCATCAAAGTGGACTGGAAGGTCAGATGCCATACCTTGGGGACCAGCAGAAGTCCGAGAGTGACGGTCACAGTGAGGTGTGTGTGAGCAAAGACCAGCAGCAGCATCCAGTCTGGGTGGAGCTCAGGAGCCAGGGTGAACCTGAGAGAAGAGAGAGGGAGGGTCAGGGAGGGGGGGGCGGGGGCGGGGGAGTAAGAGAGAGAAGGATATAGAAGGATGGAGTGAAGGTATGAGAGTGATAGAGAGGGTTATATAGTGTGAGAGGAAAATTGATGGCGAGAAAGAAGGAAATAAATGTATCTAAACAAGTAATACAAGGTATCATAACAAGCAAAACCAATATGTGCCAAAAATTCAATTTTCTATATAAAGCCCACGCTCTGTTGAGCTGCAAATTATTTTCCCATTCTGTCTGATTTTAGATAATGCTATGCAGGATCATTAATCATATTGCTCATTCAGAAATATCACCGACTATTAGCGGATTCAAAGATTTCACAGCGAGGACAAAAGAGCTGTTAGCTCCGCACCATGTCACTGTGAGTGTGTCTTTGGATTAGATATCTAACCCATACAATTGCAGCATAATACACTTCATCAGGAAACGTTGTTTCTACTGTAGAGAGTACCACAATGAATGGCGCATAGAAGAACACTGTCATGACAGGGATTCTGAGCCGCTCAGTGAGCATGTTACGAACGCACAACTGAAGAAGACCACCACTGTCAGCGAGGGAACAAAACAACGATCCCACTTTGTATAGCGCTGGAACCTTCTCAGACATGGCTGATCACTGGGAGACAGAGAGAGGATGTAACACGTTTATCTTAAGCCCAACTAGAGTCATGCACTGAGCGTGAACATCTGTTTTCTCTACTGCTGGGAGTGCCTCACACACAGTACAGGAAGTGTCCTCTCTTTCTGAACAGCCCTCTTGCCAGCTTGCCAGATATCGTGCTCACCTTGAACTGGATTTGGAGCTAAGGTTACAGATGTTTTTTCTGTACTCTACAGTATATTGCTGTGTTTCTATACTGTTGCTACCTGGTGCAGTTTACAGTATGTCTAACAGCAGTAACTAGAGAGGGTACAATTTCTGGGGAAATTGTAGGGTGTGCTTGCTTGCGTCGGTTGGACAGGGGTCCGTTTTTTAATGACATTTTTACAACTGATATTTCTGTATTTTATATAAAAATGCATACTTATTATTTATAAAGATTACATAGATTTAAAAGCATTTTTTTTTGCTGCTCATTTACAACTGAAAATACGAGTGAAGTGTAGAATGAAATGGATGTCTTCTCATTTCCCCTGCAAGAGGCAGCCTCATCGTTGAATCAAAAAGAATACATTTGGCAGACCGGTGTACAAATGGACCTAATCTCTATGACTTAAACGTCCTTTTAAGTTTTTCCCTTCTCGTGATATTTTCATGCATTTAGCCTACTCATTGCATTCATTCATTAATAAAGAACCCCCTTTGAAGATTATTCTACGACGTTACCCGGCAGTAGAAGATGGAATCGCGATTCAAACAGTACCATCTGCTAACTGAAAATATGCCCCCCAAAACGTAAATAAGCTTGACATTTATTTAGTGGAAAATCGCTCATTCATAAAAAGCTCACTGGTAGCGATCATTGTAAGGTAACAACGCAAAATGCGATATAGCCCTGTGTGGAGAAGCTGCCCTGGAAAATTCTACTACTACGGTACAGTACTAGACTACTGCTGTGTTCGTCTCGGTAGCGATTGCGTTGGTTGAATTCGATTAAACGTTCCGTTGTACGGTTTAGGCTGAAATTAATTATTTTCATGAACAGATTGACAAAGTTTAGGCTGTGGCAATGAAGTTCAGGTTAGTAGTTAGATAGACTTTTGATTTAAGTAAGGGGAGTGCCGAACATGTTCTGTCGCCGTTTGACTTCCTAAACAGCTGTGTATGTTAGATGTTTTTGTCGTGTGTCTCGCGTAGGCTACAGCGTTGCAGTGATACACTGGATTGAAACCACAGGTAATGATAATTTCACCCACAAATCGTTTACTTGTAATCTAATGTCATAATAAATCCTACAACGAAAATGTATATGTGAGGAATGTTTATTTTAACGATTGAAAACAGATACATCATAGACCACTGTAGTATGTGTTGCCCGGGCAACAGAGGCTAATGTCATGCTAATGCTTCAGTGAAATAGTAGACTACCGTTTCCGAAAGTAGATGTGGGCCTACTTCCTTAATAATATCAGCTAATATTGTACATTACATTTCATAATAGTGTTTCACATCACAAAGTAAAATGAGTAAATAGTTATCACCCTGGCCGCTTTGCTTGTGGCGTTTCTGCAGCTGCCTTGCAGTAAAGCTATAGTTAGCCTAGCTATCCCCCAAGTTAACAGATGCGAAACGAATGTTCTGCCAAAGGTAGTCACGCGTGTTTTCGTGACGTTAGTGACGTAGTGACGTTAGTAACGTCAGTGACTGTGGCTAGCAAATTAGCCACCGTTAGCTTCACTTTTCGCCACAAAAACTTAACTTAAGCCAAAACCATGCAACTGAACGTAAATTCCAATAGAAGCAACGCAATCGCTACCAAGACGAACCTTTTGACACCGCCGTTGTGTATGTAGGCCAAATATTAACTGAGTTTTAGGGGGGCGAAAATAAACAATAATAAAAATATATGTGAGAGAACAAAGGTTGTGCTCTCGCCGAAGGCTTGAGCACACCCAATTATGAGCAAAGGATATCCTTCCAGAAGAAAAAAAACTATTGATATGACATACCAAGTGTAATTAAATTATTGGAAAGCAATTTAAAGTAATCGTCTAACCAGGCAAAACATTAACTGTGTCCATAAAAACAGCATATATTGAGAGTATAACATATAACTAAAGCAAGGTTTTAATTATGCTACAGCAGTTACTTTTCAGTTGGCACATCTTGTCACACACTAATTCAACCACTGAAAAGTCTTCATCCTATAAATGTCATCCCGCCAGCTCATTATTTTGTCGAAGTTGGCGAACGGTTAATGAATGCACAGTGGTTATAGATTAAAGCCATATAAAAATGCTAAGGTCTAGCAAATCGTCGGACCCGAAAGCTTTGAAGTCTTCCTCCTTCATCTTTTGTTTGAGTTCAAACCAAGTTCCAGCGTGTGTGAGGACTTAACTGCCTTGATGTACTCCTACTGAGCCCTGGTTGGAATGCTCATATGACACAAGGTCCTAATTACTGTTATCTTTTCATTTTTCAATGTCCATTGAGCCACCTGCTCTGCCAGACCGGGAGCCCTGATTGCTTCGGTAAGACATCCCAGAAGGTCTCGACTGTAGCGGGCTGGGGAGGGAGCTGAAGGTTGGTTGGAACAGGGACTAGGGACGGAGGAGGCTGGCTCTAACAAGGCCCAGGAAGCGTCCCTGGTGGCAGCCTCCTCTCAACACCTCCTTCACAGACAAGACAAGTGTTCATATTTACAAGGGCCTCTCTCCCTCTCTCCCCCTCTCTCCCCCTCTCTTCCTCTGTCTCCCCCTCTCTCCCTCTCTCCCCCTCTCTCCCTCTCTCTCCCTCTCTCCCTCTCTCTCCCTCTCTCTCCCTCTCACCCTCTCTCCCTCTCTCTCCCTTTCTCACTCTTCTCTCTCCCAATGTCAACACAGACCTACATTAATACGGACCATACTAGGGATAATTTATTCACATCTGCATGTCATATTTATGTATACAGAATATACAGTACATGTACCGTTTAAACTTCTAAATCGCCATGTCTGACGCCACACAGAAGCTATCTTGGCTACAACACTGGATCGCAATTTATCTGTATCTGTATTGGCTGTTAATGTGTGATTGAAAGACTGCCACCAGTGATTGCAAACATATGCTGTGTCAAAACATAAATCATCTTGACGTGTCTAATTACAACTTAATCTGATGTAGCCGAGTTCTCAATTAAAGGGGATTCCAACTGGGAAAGGGATTTGTTGTGTCAGCTGAAATGATGCAACATCTCATTTATATACACATGAAACGTACACTGGGGGGGAAAGGGGCATTTTTGAATACAATAAAAACTCCCTCTTGGATAGAAGCATTAAAGGACGTCAACTAGAACATCTGCTAAGTGAATACCTGTGAAGATATAACAAGCCACATACAGTATTACTCCCCCCAAGGTTTTGTATAAAATGTGCATTGTGCAGCTTAATCTAAGGCTTGATAGATTGTTGTTACCTGATGATGTGAAATATGGCGGACAGGACCAGCTCGTTGTGGACGGCTATGGCCATGTAGCGGGGCTCGTGGAACGCCGAAGGCACCGTCCTCACGGCGAAGCAGAGGTACACCGCCCACAGCAGGAACAGGAACTCAGCTACAGGAAACAGGAAGTAGAGTCGCGTCAACGCAAAGGTGGCTGATACCTGCCCGTCCAGAGCAGTAGCCCAGACCAGTAATAGAGATTAATACATAGAGGCTGGCCATCAATCTTCTATATCTGTGAATACCCAGAGCAAGACAGCGTAGAACTTGACCATGTTGGAAATGACGCGTTCCATAAATGCAGTAAAACCTGGTGGTAACAGATGTATTCTCTCGGTGCCGTCTGACAATTGCAGATAGAGTTGTAGCTGTCGGTCTGGGTTTAATGAAATGTCCTCAGTCCTCTTGACAAGTCCGTGTGATGGGTTTTGGGTAGTTGACAGCGATAAATGTCTGCTTTTACCATGAAAATCTGTCACCATTATCTTGACATTCACGGCCCTTCTCTCCATGGCTCTCGCACACCAAGGCTTGACGAGATGCGGACAATGTACACTGCACAGCAGGATGAACTGCAGACTGTTTATATTAGGGCCTTGAGGACTTAGATCCATCACTTGCTCTGATAGAGCGTAACACTGCATGCTGTAACAGGTTTACTCTTCTTCCTTATGAAAAACGTAGGAAGATCAACATAGCTGCACGCATAAGAGTGGGTTTGGTTGGGTAACAGCTCAGTGATAGAGTATTTGACTGTAGTTCAAGAAGGTTCAATTCTTTGGATGAAATGCGTCCGCTAAATGAACACATTATTCAAAGTTATTCGTGGCTTCAGGTCTTCGTGTTCCAGCCCTTTCAGGTACTACAAGATGTTGAACTTCATAAGATCACTCTTTGTAACTGTAAAGGCACACCTGTTTCCCAAATGCTAAAACAGGGCCATCGCTCAGTTTGAAAAGACCTTGGAACCTTCGGAGTCAGCAGAAGCATGCTAAAAACAGGTCTGCTTTTCTCACTGCATTTCACAGATTCTACTTCTCTATGAGTTTGTTGGATTTTTTCTATCTGTCTTCCTTATGCCATCATCATGTCTGCATGAGTACTGTATGTCTCTCTCTCTCTCTCTCTCTCTCTCTCTCTCTCTCTCTCTCTCTCTCTCTCTCTCTCTCTCTGTGTGTGTCTATCTCCCTCTCTGTGTCTCACTTTCTCTGTCTCTCTCTTTCTCTTTATCTCTCTCCCTCTCTCTGTCTTTTATTTATCCCCACCCTCCCCCCCCACCTCCCACAGAGCAGAACAGTAACCTCCTCCCTCCCCCCCACCCCACCACCTCCCACAGAGCGGCACCGTAAACCTCCACCCACCGACAGCCATCATGTAGTCCCAGCGGTCCAGCAGACACATGCTGAACTGCAGTCCGTCGGGGGTGTAGCCCACGTCGATCAGAGCCAGATTCCTGTCCAGGTTCTGGCACACGGCCGAGGTCCAGGCCACCAGGAACCAGCAGACGATGAGCAGGATGATGCCCAGGAGACGCAGCACCCGCCA
Organism: Osmerus eperlanus; assembly: GCF_963692335.1. NCBI lineage: Eukaryota > Metazoa > Chordata > Actinopteri > Osmeriformes > Osmeridae > Osmerus > Osmerus eperlanus. Next base: position 7,395,246 of record NC_085032.1, on the reverse strand, counting down.
GCTGGTCATGTAGGGGATTCTCTGGGCCGTCCGAGACAGGAACACCTTCAGCACCCTGGGAATGGACACATCACCGTGCGATGATTACAGATGCTTTCATCACCATGATCGAAAACAACAGTGATATCGTCTGAGTCCAATATCCTTCATTTGTAGCATCTGTGCTGTATTTAAAAGTCTTTCCACACAGACAGTTAATCCCAAATTAATGTTGGGGGGCGCTGAAGGAATCAGAGGGCTCCTTAAACCTTCCAGCGTAGAGGCCAGTCCTCGTTATCAGACTCTAACTGTCTGAGACATTGATGAAGGGTGCTCTGCATGCCCTTAATGAGGGCCTATCAAAAATGTATCTGTGCAATGTGCTAAGTTTCACCTCCTCGGGTACGGAGCGCTCCCACGTCGATTAGCCAGGTGCTAAAAATTCACATCCCTTCTCCTCAGCAAAGCCCTTCCGTTGGTCATGCTCACCTGCCACGACGGCCTGCAGTGGCAGACTCCCATCACGCTCCTCTGCCTCTTAAATACAGCAGCCCTTGTCTCATTAGCAGACTTAAAACACGCGCTAACCCTCCTCCTCCTTCCTCACTTCCTCCCACAGCTCTCCTCTGAACAGAAGCTGTCGCACTCGCTCTGTCTCTTTCTTTGTTTCTCCCTCAGTTTTTTTCCCCCCTCACTTTCTCTCCCTCCCCCTATCTTTGTCTCTTGGCGTGGCTCCCGATTCGATAAGAAAGTTTCAATTGAGACTGAGCAGTTAGTTTTGTTGGTTTTGCTTTTGCTGGTTTTTGTCAGATCCCCTCCTTTACGAACTGGGCAACCCTCCATCTGTCCTAACAAGGTCGTAAATCTCGATACTGAGTGGACCTCTGAGGATCCAGCCAAGATTTCTCAATTCAAGCTACCCATTAACGCGGGATCAGGGAATTATATGGAACCCTGACTGTGTTGTTTATCTATAAAATCCAGTTCTAACATTTATAGAGAACCATCACTTTAAATCAGGATAGCCTGGGTCATTTAAAACAAGGTTGCAATAATGCAGGAGGCTGTGCGATGATTAGTAAGCACTCAAAAAGTACATTACGTTAAGGTAGGCAACAAAAAGTCCACTCCAATAGAGAACAAGCAGCACACGGTCGAGTGACCTCTATTTCCTCTGGATCCTCACCGCCAAGGGAAATCAGAGCGCCGAGGAACATAGCGACCCCAAAGATTAAAACTACAGAGGTAGACTGTAATTGGGCACAGGCCCACTGAGGTACCTGGATCACCCGAGGCCCTATCTAATGCCCCGTTGCCTAGAACACAGCCAACCTATATCCGTACACCGATCCAGACAGCCCCCCCCTCCCCCTCCCCCCCTCCCCTCCCCCCCTCCCCTCCCCCCCTCCCCTCCCCCCCTCCCCCCACCGTGAATCATCAGGTTGCTCACCATATGCGGACGCATCCGCTGGCATTCTGTAACTGGGTGGACGGTGTGTGGGGCTGTGTGACCAGAGGAGTTTACCTGTACAGCTTGAGGGTCAGGGTCCCATAGATGGTGGCGAAGCCGAGCAGGCGGACCCATCTCAGCAAGATGCAGCGGAATATACTGGGCTGGAAGTAGAGAATCACCACCTGGGACAGAGACAGAGGAGCCAGGGCTCAGGTTAGAACGCCTCCTTTCGCCGTCATGTCAGTCGTTTACACGGCAAACTCAATTCTGCCCGTCCTTGACCTTTGTACCGAGGATGAAGATATGGATATCCCCCGAAGCTCTTCTCTAAAGCTCACAGGGGTCGTTTCAGAAAGGGTAAACAGAGGAGCGGTGGTGTGCCCCATGCTGGGTGGGTTTTCTGTTGGGATGGTAATGTGCTTCAGTCTCTGGGAGCTTTGACACAGCGCACACAATAGCCTGCTGCTCTGACGCTCCAAACACGGTGCGGTACAAATATTTGAACGCTGACTCATCGCTGCTTATTCGTTTCTGCAGTGGGTGCTTGAACGTTGTCCTCGTTAAACTACTAAACTGGCTCTGTTTTACACCCAACCTGGCAGTTCACTTTTAGTCTGTAGATGACACCCAATATGTATTAATAATATATAGGAAAATATAATTAATATTAATAATATCAGGAAAATCCACGACAAAATCTGTCTTGACATTGATCTCTCATTGTGTGGGTGTGTGTGTGTAGGCAGGCATCCTATATTCATAGGATGTCTGCTCTCTCTGAAATGAGGCAGTGTGCCCCAGACGAGATCTGTAATTGAAAACGAGGCTCACAGCTGTGCCTAGTCCTCCCACAGACCTCCACAGCATCGAGCTCAGTGTGCGTGACCATGTGTGTGTGTGTGTGTGTGTGTGTGTGTGTGTGCGCATGTGTGTGTGTCCATATGCATGTTTGAGACTGTATGTGTGTGAATGTGTGTGTATGTGTATGTATGCGTATGTTTGTGTGGGTGTGCGTGTATGCGTGTGTGTGTGGGGGGGCAGAGGAAACGCTCTCTCTGTGTAATCCAATAAGGCTGTGCCTGCCTGCCCACTTCCCTGAATGTGAGTCCATTGGATTGATTAGCCCAACTGCTTCCGTGTAGATTAATTGCTCAGCAGTGTTTGAAGTAACTGTCTATTTGGACGTAATTAAGTTCTACGATCCTTGTGAAGGGAGCAGAGGTCTAGCTCAAACAGATCTGGATTGACTGGCCAAAAAAATCAACTAAAAGGTTTTATAAAGCATTTCATTTATCACTATCTTGTGTGGATTCCAATTCAATATTTGGTAGCCTCTGGCTCCAAGCCCCTCTCAGTTAAAACCAATGTAGCTGAATGTAGCCACTTTTCAGCACGTGGCTGTGAAGTTAGTCTGACTGGCTCTCCATGCAAACCTGCCTACACACTGTGTGTTCAAAGACAGGGGTGTAAAACCTGCACCCAGAGAGTGAGTGGATAGCTGGGAGTCCACGCTTAATAAGGTCAGGGTGGAAGATCCACTAAACATCCTGGTTCTAGTATACTAATCCACTAGTAGGCTACAACACCCGAGCACTGCTTGGAAATTGTGAACTTACAGTGAACGTGTCAGTGTTTTTCACATGACCATGAGCTTACATTATGGTAATCGCGTGGCTTTGACAGTAAAAGTAAATCAATGATGAAGCAAAAAAGGGATATTCCACGCTTTCACTCAATAGCTAAGTCAAGCTGAGTGCAAACATGGATGAGTTCTCTTCATGTTGGTATAGAGCCATGGAAACTTACTGAACTGATGCCCAAGCAAACATGACAACAAACGGATGGTCTTCCAGAACATAAAAAGGGTGAAAAAAAAAGATCTGAAAAAATAAATTATAATAATTATCTGTGCATTGCAGATGTGCTGCGATTTCCCCTGTGGGATTGTTCATGTTAATCGGATTAGCAGAGACTTCAATACGTTCCCCCAGGCTGCAGAGAAGACGCAGGCATGTGAATGTTTTTGCCAGCTAGGCGTGAGTCAGCCAGGGCCTCTTGGGGGACAGAGACCCACGTCGTCATTGGCTTGGAGTCACAGGGTAGCCAGACGCGACTTAGCAACACGGGGGAGCTAAACTACGTTCTGGAGAGCCGCTCAGGTGGAAAACCCTGCACTATACGCTCCCTCTGAGTTACATGCTACTTACATGTTTAATACACGGTACACGTGACAACAGCACACGCGCGTAATTGCAGGTACACATGCAAAATGGAAGTTGTTAAACTAGAAGGTCTTCACGGGAATAGTTCCGACCTCAGATCCTTGGTGCACTTGTGTGTGACAAGTCTTTATTTATATAGCACATTTCATACAAGTATTGTAGCTCAAGGTGCTTTACATAAAATCAATCAAATCAATAAAAACAATAATACAAGTGATAAACAATTCAAACAAAAATAAAAATCCCAATAAGATCTCTTTTCAAGAGAGAAAACAACTTTAAAAAGTAGGAAAACCCTTTTGAGATAAAATTACTTAAATGCTTCGGTAAAAAGGTAGGTTTTAAGCTGTCTTTTAAAAATGTCTAGAGTGTTTGCTTCCCTAATATTTATGGGTAATTTGTTCCATAGTTTTGGGGCGTAATTGACAAAGGCCGAATCACCAATCTTCTTATGACTGCTTCTGGTGACCTCTAATAGGCCTGCATTTGATGATCGCAGTGTTCTAGCTGGTGTGTAGTTTATAAAGGAGTTAGCAATGTAGCTAGGTCCTTGTCCGTGTAGAGCTTTGTATGTGAGGAAAAGGACCTTAAAGTCAATTCTGAAGGTAACAGGGAGCCAGTGTAAAGTAGCTAGGACAGGACTAATGTGTTCTCTCCTTTTAGTTTTGGTTAATAATCTAGCTGCAGAATTTTGAATGAGCTGTAGTCTTTCAGTGGTTTTCTTGGGAAGACCAGTGAAAAGTGCGTTACAGTAGTCCAGCCGGCTGGATATAAAAGCATGAATTAACTTTGCTGCATAATTTTGGTTTATGAATGGTCGTACCTTTGCTATATTCCTCAGGTGAAAGAAAGCTGTTTTGGTCACTTTATTAATGTGAGAGTTGAAATTCAAATCTGAGTCCAGGATTACACCGAGACTCGTCACCTCTGGTTTAAGACAGGGGGTTAAGCCTCCAAGATTCTTAATAAGCATCTCTCTTTTGGATTTGGGGCCACATAGTAGGACTTCGGTTTTGGACAAGGAGGAAGAGGAGGGTGGAGCCAAGGGTGGAGCCAAAAAGACAGAGCGATGAAAGAGAGAGGAGCGATAGAGAGAGATGAAGAGAGAGGAGAGATAGAGAGAGAGAGAAACGGAGAGGAGGGTTGATAGATAGAGACAGAGATGAAGAGAGGAGGGGAGAGAGAGACAGGGGGACAAAGAGAGAGGAGGAGATACCGAGACAGAGAAACGGAGAGGAGAATATATAGACAGAGACAGAGGAGAAGAGAGGAGGGGAGAGAGACAGAGGGCTGAAAAGGCGCTGAGCAACTGGCTGACGCATGCCTTCAGTCTAATGGGAATGAACAGGGCACAAGCAGGCAGCTCGGGTCACCATGGGACAACCAGGGCCACAACACCTTCCCAGAAAATGTCACATGCGCACAGCATGGGGCTCTGCCCATGTCTGGAATCCCAGATGTCATGTTTTCGCATTGTGGCTCTGCTTATTGTTGTTGGTTGTAGGTGTACAACAGTCCAGACAAGTGTGTATGACATACACCACTATGGTGTAGCTCCACGAATTATATAAGAAGCACATGAGTTTCTTTCTGGGCATTATTGTTCGTAGTAGTGGCAGTCGTTGTAGACCATGTTCTGAGAATCTTCCGGTCTACACTCTTTCCGAACCAGAAATGATATATTTTATGAAAGATAAGATCTTAAATATATCCCACTGGGCTCTCAACTCTCTGCTGTAAATTTGATCCAACATGATACCCTTCACCTCCAACACACACACACATACACACACAACCTCAACCCCCCAACCTTTCATTTTTCTAAGTTCTGCAGAAACCTATTCTCTTGACTAGCTCCACATTCTGGAGCAGCACTTTCCTTAGAAAGGTTTTTAAGAACAAGAGGGTGCTGATGTTTAAGCTGCCCTTAATACCAGCATGTATAAAGTGGAAGACCCATTCCTCCCTCCCTTTCTCCCTACTTACTTCTCTCTCTCCTTTTAAACCTTTCATTAATAATCAATGCTAAGTGCAGGGAACTTTTGACTCCGTCACAGGGGAATGTAAAGGGATAGGGTGTTGTATGTGTACGTGTGTGTGCCTGCCTGTGAATGTGTGTGTGTCTGTCTGTCTGTGAATGTGTGTGTATGATGATTGCTAGGAACCTTATACCTTAAGGACATCAGTATCTTTAAGACCATTATTAACATCCTCAGCTGCCCCGGTCCATCTTGCACTCTGGTTTCCTACCCAGACATTGGGCAATGGGTTTGGAAGGAGCAGAAAACTGAGCCAATGATCATATAGCTTCATCTCGAACAGAGTGAGAACGATCAACAAAAAACACGCCATTTTCAATTTCAAAAACAAAGATTGTTATTTTGTTTGTTTGTTTTTGAGGTGAGGTCCCAGGTGGGTGTGGGTGACTTGTTGCCCTGTCTCATCTGGTGACCTAACTCTCCTCCCTCCCTAACACTTCACCCCCCAGCCCTCCCCTCCAGCCCTCCCCACTCTCCTCCCTCCCTAACACAGCCCTCTCATGTGGAAATGAAACACAGCACAACTTGTTTTTCCAGAACCTGGGGAATCACACCACCACAATCCCTGAGGGAGAACTCCACCAAGAAAGGAAGAGGGACAGGACCAACACATACTTTCCTGGGGAAATGTTTTAAGCTGCCATTTAAAATGTCATTCAATATGAACATTACCGGCCTACATCAAACCATCCTGAGCCTTAGTCTCTAAGCGTGTGCATCTACCATACCGAAAGGTAACCAGTAACATCACATTGTAGATGTAAGAACGTTTCATTTAATCCACAGCCAATGCAAATTTTTTAAGTGTGAGAGGTCTTTGTTTATTGGTGCTTGCGTGTGCATGTGTTTACGTAATGTGGTTCCACTGCCTCCCAAGGAGAGACTGGGTAACGGTGCTGTTGTTCTGCAGCAGAGTCCAGACAGCAACAGACAGCCCAACAGCTTGACACCACGCTGTAGCTAGCATCGCTCCACTGGTTCTCATTCTCTGCTTACACATTACTGGAAGTCAACACAAAGCTGGCAAAGGGATCCGTGCATGTGTGTGTGTGTGTAGGTCTGTGTGTGTGTGTGCGCGTGCGCGTGTCTTCTCTGTGAATCATGCTCATGTGCAGGCACAAATGCCCCACTTCTTCAATCTAAAAGCACCATCTTTCTGCAGCTCATGTGCGTGAGCTGGCGGTGAAGTTGCACTTCTCCGAGCCTTCCCAGCCACGTGGGTCTTCAGAGGCTACAGCCTGAGCCACCAGAGAGTGAAGGGGCTCCACCCCCCACCCCCCCCACCCGAGGACAGCCCCCGTTAGGCATGGCCAGACAGGGCACAGCCTGTCCCCCTCTCCACACGTGAGAAGGCGGGAAGTCTCACAGCTGTGGTGTGACCAGAGTCCTGGGAGCTGAGGGCACTAGCGGTTAGCCCCTGTGAGTCGACAAATTATCGTCTTCATTAAAGCGATGAGGGTTTTTTTCGGAGTCGTTCATCTCTTCTGGATAGGGTTCCCAACAGCCCCGGATCCTTTCAGTGGGTGAGACTAGTTGATTATGTCTGTGTCGGTTACATTCTTTCCTGCGGCTCCTCTCAACTCTGGTTTCAAACCGTGAATATGCACGAAAGATACCATGACCCTGTAACAGCAACAACACAAAACTGAATGTGTAAGCGCCGACAAAATCAACGATGCAGTCACTAACAATCTTTCACTTCCGAAGACGAATCGTTCTATTCACAGTCCACGATCCTCCTTCTCATGCGCGGCTGGTACCCCGTTTCCTCCCCCCTCCCGACGCCAACATTCGACACCCACCTGGGTAATGCACAAAAAGTCATTTTGTGCTACAGCGCTCGCGATAATTAGCTCATGCATTGGCATGCTGAGGAGGTATCGAACTAATTAGAGACCAAGAGGGAGTGAGTGGATTCGGTGAGTACAACAACATGGCAAGCTTGCACTAACACAGAGTACCGGTGCATGTAATAGACCTGTGATGCGTACCCAATCAAGATTTAAATGAGATGGAGAGATCGATAGGGAGGGTGAAGTCCTGGGGGATTGATCCCAGTACAACGGCTACCTCTTTTCAAGGTCAGAGCGAGCGACTCCTGGGATCGATCTTGCAGCGTGGGTCACTCGAACTTTCTCTCTCGTTTGGCGTACTGTAACGCTACTGCAAAGACCGTGGCGTGGAGACACACAGTAATTCCAGGGCTTGACCTTCCAGTCGGAGACTAAGATTTCCACCTCTCAGACGAAGAGGCTTTAAATAATTAAAGGGTCGGGCTTCTCGGGGTGAGTTCTGTCTTTTGGAGTTGTTATTTCAGCTAGGAGGAGAACATTCTGGAGACAGCTTGTTGTCAAATCTAACATTTACTATTTAGCATCGTAACTAGTGTACAGACCATTTTCCTGACCCTGCCAGCCCGTGCCGTACCAAATTCAGACTTACATTTCCCTCGCCTTTACGAAAGATGTCCAAAATGTCTAAATATCTAACTGGTCGTGAAAACACAGTTACTCCAAAACTGCTGTTGTACAGCCTACGAGGCGTTCAAGGGGATTCTATTAACACCTTCCAAGTGGGACCTGAAATAGTTTGTCTAAGATGGTTGACTACGTAATGCCGAACTGCGATCTCATCCCACAGTCCCACTACCCAGGAGGGCAAAAAGAACAAATCACTCTGGTTCATTTCACATGTCTGCCTGCCTGTCCCTGTGCGAGGGCTGGGGAATGGATTTCTGTAGCCCGGGGGCCTATTATGTCACAACACACCTTTCACACCACTTTGAATGTTTTGACACAGCCTCTGCCATATCTGGTCCAGCCTCATGTCTGTCTCCTCCTGCTCATCACCTCCTCCTGATCATCGCCTCCTCCTGCTCATCTCCTCCTCCTGATCATCGCCTCCTCCTGCTCATCACCTCCTCCTGATCATCACCTCCTCCTGATCATCGCCTCCTCCTGCTCATCACCTCCTCCTGCTCATCACCTCCTCCTGATCATCGCCTCCTCCTGCTCATCACCTCCTCCTGATCATCACCTCCTCCTGCTCATCGCCTCCTCCTGCTCATCACCTCTCCCTGCTCATCACCTCCTCCTGCTCATCACCTCCTCCTGCTCATCACCTCTCCCTGCTCATCACCTCCTCCTGCTCATCACCTCCTCCTGATCATCTCCTCCTCCTGCTCATCGCCTCCTCCTGCTCATCACCTCCTCCTGATCATCTCCTCCTCCTGCTCATCGCCTCCTCCTGCTCATCGCCTCCTCCTGATCATCGCCTCCTCCTGCTCATCACCTCCTCCTGATCATCTCCTCCTCCTGCTCATCGCCTCCTCCTGCTCATCACCTCTCCCTGCTCATCACCTCCTCCTGCTCATCACCTCCTCCTGCTCATCACCTCCTCCTGATCATCGCCTCCTCCTGCTCATCTCCTCCTCCTGCTCATCACCTCCTCCTGCTCATCACCTCCTCCTGCTCATCACCTCCTCCTGATCATCACCTCCTCCTGATCATCACCTCCTCCTGCTCATCACCTCCTCCTGATCATCACCTCCCCCTGCTCATCACCTCCTCCTGCTCATCATCCCTCCCTACTGTCTCTCTGTTCCCCTGATTTCTGAAACAATGTGGAGCAGGGAGGGGGGGGGTCTGTGTGTGAGGGTGCGGTGTGTGTGCATGGGTGCGTTGGGGCATGGTGGTGTGTGTGTGGTAGGGGGGCGGGGAGTCGGAGCAGCAGCGATGAATCCATTTTGATATGAAAGCTGACACTTCCTCCCTCCCGGGAGAGACTGCCAGCGGTAGGGAGGTAATGGTCTCTCCCCTCCCGGCCCCCAGGGGTTGCCGTAGTGTAAATTACATCCAGGTTGAACTTTGCGCCATCAGGACCAGAGACGATCGCTCTAGTGTCCCACAATTCCCTTTCCACGTCATCTAGAGAAAGACTTTCGTTCCTGTGACAGACATGATCTGGGACTGTGTGTGCAGGGGTTAGTGTGTGTGTGTGTGTGTCGGCATGTGTGTAAGTGAGTTCCTTAGTAGGTGGCGGGCATACTTGTGTCTGCGCTCGGGCGAGTGAGTTATGGGGACACATGGAATCATAGTTCCCCTATCTGGGTCCCCGCCTCCATTTTGTACACCTTGATACATGTACAGTAGCTCTGAGAGTTTGGGTGTCATTTGAGGAGAGAAAAGCAAGAAGTTAAAATAACTTGCTTACCCACTCACACACAGTCTATTTCCTTGTTATTTTGTCCCACTCTATTGACACGCAAAGAGAAAGACAGAGGGAGAGGGAAGCAGAGAAAAAAACTGAGAGAGAGAGAGAGAGAGGGAAAGAGAGAAAAAGACAGACAGAGAGACAGCAAGAAAAAAGCGACAAAGAAAGAGGGAGAGAAAGAGAGCGAGAGACAGCATCTGTGGGTTGGAAAGGCTTGCGCCACGGCACTTTAGACAGGCAGGGTAAGCACAATCTGGAAGGGAGGGCAGGGAGGGAGAGGGGGGGAGGGCTCCAAACACGCACAGCAAACCTCCAGATCCACTTAAGGCAGATTGAAAGTGACAGAACAGCTTGGAGGGAAAGCAGAGAGGCTGGAGAGGAATGGCAGGCAGACTGGGTTTCATAGCCTGACGGGTCAGGATGCATTATCCCCTGGTCTTACTGTTTCCCATCAGCCCCCTGATGGGCTGGGACACCCTGCCAGACCCTGCCTGCAGCCCCTGCCTGCAGCCCCTGCCTGCAGACCCTGCCTGCAGACCCTGCCTGCAGACCCTGCCTGCAGACCCTGCCTGGGGTGGGGAGGATGGGGTGGTGCGAGGCTCAGGAGGGGTAGAGATGGGGGTGCTGGGGTGGGGCTAGGATCGAATGGGGTAGTGTACACGTGTGTGTATGGGTGTTATTGTTTGTGTGTGTGTGGACAGACAGTAGGATAGCTCCCAGAGCTTCTTGGAGGTAGAGAGAGAGAGAGAGAGAGAGAGAGACACGAAGGAACGACGCGCCCCACAGCCATCGGAGCGAGAGAGAAAGAGAGAGGAAGCGTTGCATGTGGAGACAGAAGACATGCCGAAGACATCGAGTGAAGTTGCATCTAGAAAAATCCACTTCCTGAGATACCAGCCTTGCCGCGTGTTCTCTTCTTCATAGCCGGGGCCCAAACACCCCCGTTGCCCTCGGTGAAGTGAGGACAAAGAGCAATCCTAACTCTGGTCTGTTTAGCCCCATCTCAGGATTTCAAGCTTCCCAAATAATACGGCGTGCCGAGACACAAACACAGGATTGGCGAGCTAATCCCGGGATCACAATGTGAATCACAAATGTGGGAGTCTGCTCTGCGATCTCTCTCTCTCTCTCTCTCTCTCTCTCTCTCTCTCTCTCTCTCTCTCTCTCTCTCTCTCTCTCTCTCTCTCTCTCTCTCTCTCTCTCTCTCTCTCTCTCTCTCTCTCTCTCTCTCTCTCTCTCTCTCTCTCTCCTCTCTCCTCTCTCCTCGGCCAGACGGAAATAGCCAGCTTTGGCTCTCCACCTAATTTGGTTTCTCTCTCCCTGCTCCCCTCCCTCCTCGTCGGAGGCAGGGGCTGAAGTTATTGCATGTGACACACTCAGGAGAAGGGGAGAAAGGGGAGATGGTGTGCCGGGGGAGGGAAGGAGGGGAGGCGGCGAGGTGAGGGGAGGGAGGAAAAAATTGCATTACTCCACAAAGCAGACTGACAAGGGAGGAGGATGAGATGTGTCTCTTGGTCCTTAATAACACAGGAATTATTGAAAATAGACGCAGCGGTCCTGGCGGAGGCAGAAGCAGCAGGAACCGGAGAATGTCTTCTCGTGTCTATATTTAGATTGGGGGAGTGATGTGTCTCATCCTAGCAGGCGAGCCTCATATCACATTCATAGGGGAGGCATGCAAATGCATCAGGGCGGAGATCAATCTAGCGTGTCTCGTGGACGCTCGTGTGCAGAAAAGCCCCAATTTTCACATGAAGGGACACAGAGATTCGTATCAAAATGAGATAGGCCGGCCTTGAAGGGGACTTGAATTTCAGTAAATCAATCCAGAATAAGGGGATTTCCAATCTGCGCGTTACATCGGAATTTCAATTTACACAAATACGGTCGTTTTTTTTTCTCTTTCACAGAGCGCATTTCGATTCACTGGTTGGACTGGAATGCTAGCTGTTATGTAAAACAGTATGGAAGCAGATGATGCTAGACCAAGGAGTTGCTGAGGAGCGTGGACCGGGTTACGCCAACATACCACAACAACAACCACTAACAATAAACGTCCGGGGGACGACACCCCACCAGAAGCCCCCGCTGCCCCCCATCCAAGAAAGAGCCTCCACCCGACCAATGCTGCAGCTCGCTTTTAAAGATTATTACTTTCCAGGACCTTGTCGCCGCTAATTGCATTGATTAGCTAGCTCTAAATCAGTTCACTTTAATTACATTTAGTCTCCTTGGCTAGGCCAGGCTTGTCGGTTCCCATGATCGCCACTAAATTGCAATTACCCAACGCCCCGGGCAGAAGTGAGGCCAGTGCACCATCACATCTGTGTAAATCAATGCGGTTGATGCGATGTGTTAGCGTAGCTCGCTCATTTGTGATCATAATCAGGGGCTTGAAATGTTAAGGCCTGATCTGTTCATTTGTCCAGTACCAAATCTTATTAGGTTTTTATTAATACAATAACATGCATGCTAAGTTGTTGGGTTGTCATTGGTGAAATGTATATCATATCTGCGAAAAGATATATGTGAGATGAACGCACTGATTTGAAAGCCTAAACCACCTTGTAGCTTGTAGCTCCACATCCAGCTCACATCTTGCCAACATGATCGGAAACAAAGGTTTCCGTGCAGCTTCACGCAGAACCTGCAGCAGATTAGCTGAAGTGTGGACATTAGGGCTGATGAGAAACAACATGACTGCTCTGCGTGTAAACGGCACCATGTAAAGGATGGAAGATGGAGTCAGGTGGCTGAGCGGTGAGGGAGTCGGGCTAGTAATCTGAAGGTTGCCAGTTCGATTCCCGGCTGTGCCAAATGACGTTGTGTCCTTGGGCAAGGCACTTCACCCTACTTGCTTCGGGGGGAATGTCCCTGTACTTACTGTAAGTCGCTCTGGATAAGAGCGTCTGCTAAATGACTAAATGTAAATGTAAGATAGATACTGTGGGTGTTGCAGATCGGAGGTCTGCAGAGCTTCCGTGCCCATTAACCGTGAGTGGCCCGGTCACCAGATGGCAGCTATCACAGGTTGCTGGGTCTGTTGGCCCATCCATCTCACCGTTACGGCAGGGCACAGCCGTGGATGGGATGTTTGTCTCTGCCAAACACACACCGTGGCTGTGAAAACACTGCTTATCTCATCACATCAGAAATAACGTTTAATGATTTATAAGAGAGAGGTTCGGGTGTCCTGACGTGACCAACATTCTCTAGTGTGCCGCGCTGCGTGTGTTGTACAGTAACCTTGCTGGGAAAAAACATCTATTGAATGAACTCTTGAATAAATATACAGCAGTAAAATTCATCCATCGTTCATCATTTTATGAGTTGTTGGATGTTATCAGAGCGTGGGTCGATCCATCTTATTAATTATTGTAAAATATGACGGTGCTGTGCAATACTAAACACACACACACCTACGATAAAGGCATAAGATAAACGACAGGGAAAGATGATTGCGTTGTAGTGACTCTGGTAAGTCCATGAAATATCATGGAAATGAAACGTGGCACGACCCTCTCCCGCACAGCGACAGCAGCTTAAAGATTGACTCAGGTAAGTGTAGAGTACATTTTCCAGTCTGTCGCACCGTAACCTGAAGAACACAGCTTGGTTTGGGACGCCATGTGCACACTTCCTCACACACACACACACACTACTACACACACACACATGCTCCTACACACATGCACACACATACTGTACACACACAGACACCTATACTGTACACACACACACTACTAATACTACTGCACACACACACACACACACACACACACGCAACTCAAAGAGTATGTGAGACTTACTGGGAAGTAGAGAAGCAGGGTTCCACACAAAATGGCTTCCAGCAAGACCAGTCCGGACGCTCGTATGCTCTGAGGGAAACACAATAACAGTATTACTGGCTTCTGATCAAAAAAGCATACCACGATGAAAAACAAGATGCACATTCATATTCGTCCTATTAGAGCACGGCAGATAGATATGAATGAAAGGGTATTTTCCTGATGTAGTGAACTTGTTTTTTCACTAAAGAAAAGCAGCAACTAAAAGCTGTTGCCCTGGGCCTCTGTCTTAGAAGGATTCACCCTTTCATGCTTTTTCTATGCCGCTTCTATCGCTCTCGTATCCTCCGCCAGTTGACAGAACGCTTGAGGGGGTTCTCAAAGAGCTCCAAACAGCTGGGACTTCCGTTTGAGCGCGTACATATTGTGCAAAGCACCCAGCGCATATCTATACAGGACGACAGACGCTCATCATCGAAACCCTTTCTAAATGAGCTCTGGCCTCACCACGACACCCCCCAGTCTGTTCCTGACAAACGACGATATGGGGGAACCTTGCAAACACCTAATAGGCGCTACGTCTGTGTGCTTTCATTGACGAAAGTGTCTGATCCGTAGCCTGGAACACAGATGCGGAGTCTCTCTCGGAGACGCCCGAGCAGCAGAAGGCCTGCGTTCCTCGTCAGGTGAGAGCGTTAGCAGGAGCGGATCGAGTCCTGACACTGCTGCTGGGGAATCTTCACAGGCTAATCCTCCCATTTCTCACACTCAAGACAAAGCCTTTAATGAAGCCAATTATTGGACAGAAACAAGCAGCTGCTTAGGTGACACACTAAGAGGATTTGAGAAGCACAGTCAAAGGTCCACCGTGGTGCGGAAAGTGTAAACTAGCTCAGTAGTACAGTGTGGGACTATTTAAGTGGCTATCAAACGGTGCCAGACCATGCATGAGTAATGCATTGTATACTTTATATATAATCACTGACTCTCTTTTCTGGCACCGGGCTACACATCCATATTCAGGGTTCCCGGCTGGTCCCTGTCCAAGGTCCTGAATCCTGGGTGATCAACACTGTCAGATGTGCCGTTTGAAAATGAATCCAAAGCGCTGCTGAAACCGCCGGCCACATATGGGATCAGATGATGTGTTGTGCAGAGCAGCACTTTGATGTCCTTAAGGCCAGACACACATCCAATGAGATCCAGATGGGCCGTGTGTTATGAGCGCCATCTGAATGTTAATCCCACACAGTGCCTTCCATTCCTCACCAGTCACTGAATCCAGGGGAGTAGGTTTGTTTTCTAATGGGGGTGGGACAGCTTTCTTTAATAACCACGGAGGATGCGGCTATTAAAACAGCCTATACTCCGCAAAAAGTGGGAGGGACAGATTAGCCCTGTTCAAAAAGGGATTTGATGTATAACGAGCAGCACTTTGCGCACAGCAGTTCCTCACGTCAACCAATAACAACATCACAAAAACCGAGTGGCGACGACGTACAACCCCCCCCCCCCCCCCCCCCGCTGTTACCTTGTTCCTGCGGTAGCGGTACACGACCACCATGCTGACGAAGCTCAGCAGCATGCACAGGGCCTGGAAGGAGAGCACGGCCACGCGCAGGCCGCCGTCTCCGCGCGCCACGCACGGCGTGTCGTCCTTG
Source organism: Osmerus eperlanus (assembly GCF_963692335.1). Classification (NCBI taxonomy): domain Eukaryota; kingdom Metazoa; phylum Chordata; class Actinopteri; order Osmeriformes; family Osmeridae; genus Osmerus; species Osmerus eperlanus. The sequence goes on along the minus strand of NC_085032.1, from coordinate 7,379,892 downwards.
CAGTAGGCACAGCCGTCCCGGCAGGGCAGGCAGTCGCTGGACGAGCCCTCGTCCGCGTTGGGGCCGCTGTCGGAGGCTCTGCCCTTCGTGCCCGGGTCTGTGGGACAGATGGACACAGCGGGGGACACTGTGAGCAGGTGACATTCAAGCCAAGTCCTGTAAAAAAAACATTTCACCTTTCAGAAAGTCTGTCTGAAACGTATGAAAGATACACGTTTGAGATATACTGGATTACGTTATTCGGATTAGCACGGATAATGCTTTGTTGATAATTACACCCAAAGTGATATTCTGATTTGGATGATTTGAGCACTTTTCCTTCAATCTACACAGCAGAGCTTGGATTTGTGTGCGAGGAGATGGTGAACCAACATTGTTCCTCCTTGTTCACTCTCTGGCACGACGCAGAGAGATGGGGATTCTCCCCTCAGAATACACATGGAGAGTACACATGGCTACAGCACGCAGAGACATGCTAGTGTTGCTCTATCTCTCACTCTGGGGACTGCTTGAGACTGCTGGGCTGGAAGGACAGCCTTGAGGAAGGGCAGGTGAGGGGGGGGAGGGAGGGGGGGGGGGTGGATGGATGGGGTGGGATGGAGGGAGGGCTCGTTGGATGAAAATAGACAGTCATGGGTGCTCTCAAGCCTTACACATGACAGACAGCCTGTTTTCTCACCCGGTTACACCAGTATACAATAACATGGGACCAAAACCTTTCGAAACAGCCATTAAAAACTATTATTCCTCCCAGTGTTCCACTTTCGCTGCTGCTTTAGAAGACAGTGACTCTGCACATGCTGATCCCGTGGAAGCGGCCCACTTATCTCCTTAGTAATGACTCACAGCTCCTCTCCCTGGCTCCCTGTCTAAGCAGCTGACTCATATCTGATCCAACTTCTCCCACACGTAAGCAGGCTAAATACACGGGAAAGAAAGCACAACGGAGGGATGAAGAGAAGTCAAAATGGCCGGTGTGTTCTGCTGAGGAGAGCGTGGAGGGTTCCCTCCAGGGATTAGGAGGGTTGGGCTTGGTCCCAGAGGCTCTCCAGACTGCCGAGGGAGGCTCTCCTCTCACTTGGATCACATTACTCTCATGTTCTCTCTCTTTCACTAACACACACGAATGCAGACACACTCAAACACACATCCACAACCCCCCCCACACACACACACACACACACACGCACACACACGCACACACTACAGCCTCCCTCCAAAAAAGAGGGGAGTGTTCAGTCCCTCTGACGAAGCTCGTGCTGTGCTTTTCTACGTGCGACGGAACAAGTTTGGATGTGGAGGGAGGAAGGGATTTGGGGATGAAGGGTGGAGGCAGACTGCCGGAGAGAAGGAACAGAGAGTGCAGAGGAGCAGAGGGGGGGGGGGGGGGGGGAAGGAGCGGAGGGGGAGAGGAGCAGAGGGGGAGAGGGGGGGGGAGAGGGAGAGGAGGCACGTGTTGGCAGCATCTGGGGAGCCATGTTACTACAGTGTAAACAAAGTTGACATCATCTTTCAGAAGTCTTACTTTTGAAGCCGTTGACAGACACTCTGTTGGGGTGGTAAAAACCTGCTTTGCAGTGACAGTTGTAGTTGTCCAGCACAAATCCACGACCACGCACTGGCAAGCACTGTGGAGAGAAAACAAGAGGAAGAACCATTCTGATTACTATCACAGTTATATGTATTTATAATTATTTATGATCATTTATGTTTGAAATGTACAAATCGTTGTCTTCAAATTTCAGCACCCTCCACAACCTATTGAACAAAAAACGCTTCGTGACACAGGACATATTTCAAAAAGCTGGGTTGTAATCAATGTACAAAATGTACAATTCTGAAATTAATTTTAAAAAATCATAGATAAAATAGTATAATAATACATATACTTGTTCAGGTTCAATCACTCTCTCTTTCTCTCTGTCGAAGTGTACGTTCTCCAAGTATTGAATTAGCTCCCTCTCTCTCTGTGTTGTCAGAACAGAAACCAATGAGGGCTGTCCAGGCATATCCCAGGCAGACTGTCTACGACGTTATGCCAAATTACAAGATGTATTAATATCTCAATTAAGATCAGGCTTTTTTCACTGGCTGAATTAGGGAACTATTAATTAACTATTTCCTCTGGGAAGTTGATTACATCTTCTGTCTGTCTGGGTAACATTGGGTCACTTAGACAAAACGTTATGCTCCGTGTTCTGCTTATTATTTAAACTCCTGCGGTTGTTCCAGGAAGTTGCACCAGACGAGAATAACCTTTAAGATGAGGGTCTCAGGAGCAGCACAGAGGCTGAAGACAAACGGTTCCGTCTGAGGGCCCTTGAACGCGCTGTGAAGCACGGTCCCAGTGTTGCTCTTCAGAGGGCCGGTCTGAGCATGTCTGAAGAGGGAAGCTATTCCTGGATGTGTCTCAAGGTCTGGGGAGCTGAGCCAGGCAGCGTCCACTTTAAGCTCCTGGGAGGCGGTCCACAAAGAGTAATTACTGGGTTTGCCTTTACCGGACACATTTTTCCCCCCCAAAAAAACGTTTTTTTGACAGAAGTGACTGAAGCACGTAAAGCAATACACAACCCTGCCCAAGACCAACTCCCCAGAAAGAGCTCAGCAGCGCGTAGGATCATGATTTAAGTCACAACTTCAGGAATAATTATGTTTCATAACCAGGGTCTTCTCACAGAGTGGCTGTGAAAATAAGAAAAGCACAATAAACAACATCAGTTCAACAAACGACATTGTTCCCGCTTGTCATTGCTCTTCAACAATGCCATTAAAAGACACTATTAAAAATAGACACCACTACTTCCCTGAAGTAGAGATTTCGCAGATGCACCTAAGTAGTGATGTCCTTTGGGACCGCTTTGGTCCCAGACAACACAAAGGAGCGTGCCAACCTGCTCAAGTTCTCTCAACCCTCCTTACAAAGCTCCTAGATGCTCCTGTTCTTCTCACTGGTTTAAAGCACAGCCAAGGGTCCTCTCCCTGGTGTGTCTGAAGCAGAGCCAACACAGAGCCAAGGCCCGTTTGCCTCGTGGGCTTCTGTTTGATCTGCAGAATATAGGACAAATCGGAACACTTATAGAACCTCTCTGGTTGCTGTGTCACCAAAGCTGAGGAGAGCATTCCAGTGTGCTGAACGTGTTACTGCGTAAAGTAGGATAACGTTGGATTTCAACGCTTCGAACGTATACGCTGCCGTAAAACCACAGAACTCGGAATGCTGCGACACCAAGGCCGAGGGGAACGTTCCGGTATGACGACATATGACCGTGTAAAGCAGGATGGCTTTTGACGGCGCGGCTTTGAACGCACGCTGCCGTGAAACCACTGAACTTGGAATGGGTGTTTTGACTCTGTGAAGTGACTCGGCGCCGGAGTCAATTCCTCTTCAGTGTGGGGCTGAGCCGACAGCTGGCAGAGAGGACTCCCGTGTACGAGCAGGGCTGCGCTCTGCCACTTTCAATGCAGTCACTACACATTAGCCGGAGTAGACACAAGACAGAGAAGAACAGAAGAGAGAGGGGGAAGGAGGAAGAGTAGAGTGTGGCGTGTGTGGTAGTACAGTGTGTGAGGGCCAGAAATAGGATTCTGGAGCCCAGGCAGAGCTCTCTGCTGGGGTGATTGATGGCGCACCGGGGCAGAGAGTGTGTTGGAAGGAGAAGGAGGCCAGATGGAGCTGCCTGGCTCCTAGCTACCTGCCATTAGTCACATGGGATTTGAGGAGAAGCGGACCAGGACCAGGACCAGGGCCAGACATTTTCTCTACCAATGGGCTGTAAGACTAACCTCTCTACAGGGTATCTTCAGGGCTGTCCACGTGGGATAAAGACAGGCACAGCTAATGAACTCCAGCCAGGTGACATTAAATACCCTACAGTTCCCCATACTGGTGCTCTGATCTCTCATATACATAACACCTGTGGGTGTCTGGATAGGATCCATATCACTGGGTGAGAACAGCGGCGCCGGTTCCTGGCCTCCCCAGGTCTCCCTCCAAACGCCAGCACTCACTATTTACATCCCAGCTGTGGCAGCTGTCAGTCACACACCTCCGACGCGCTAATTGCCATGGTGACGTGTGTGACCAGGAGCGTGAGGATTTTTACTGGAGTGCGTCACGGTGTAACGCTGAGGGGGCAGGGATGGGGGTGGGAGGGGGGATGGAGGGCTTCTGAACGTCCATAGGAGTCAGAAACAGCCCTTGCTGGCTCTTACTTAAACATCATTATAATGTCTTAGAAGGAGCACACTGAGATGCTATCTTAACTTTGCCTCACGTTTTTGAAGGAGCTCTCCTGGAAAATCAGGGGTGCTTGAAGGAAAGATAGTGAATGTTAAATCGAAGATGAGAAGCGACCTCGACTTTTTCCAAATGCAAAGTATGAGCATGTGTCTACAGTATGTCTAAAAATAGATCAGTAATGACTGTAAACTGCTCGCTCTCGCGCTCTCTCACTCACTCACTCACCCACACACACACACACACACACACGCACGCACACGTCGATACACACACATACAAACACACGAACGTCAATACACGCTCACACACACCTTTCCTTGACATGAAAGCCTGCAGTTCTGCTCATTCTCCTCCCTCAGATATGGAGCTGGGGTATGAATCAACATCCTGCCAGTACGCTTGATGCCATGACTGCTTCCACCTGCACAGGAACTGGCAACCAGAGCCTAATTAGACCTCCTTCCCTATTAAACCCACGCCCTTCCGGTCACAAACACCCCCTAATCAACTCTGCAGTAAGCTTCTGTACTGTGTGCTGAGAGAGTCCTGAGAGCCCAAACCATCGCTTCTTATGGCGGTGATTACTGAATCACCCACTGTTATTGTAAGTATTGAGGGTCAGTGTGTATGTGTGTGTGGGTGTGCACATGCATGTGTGTGTGCTTGCGTGTGTGTGTGTGTGTGTGTGTGTGTGTATGCATGTGTGTGTGCATGTCTGTGTGTGCATGTCTGTGTGTGCCCATGTCTGTGGGTGTGCATGTGCCCATGGGTGTGTACATGTGTGAGTATGTGTGTGTGTCCATGTGTGTATGCATAAGGGAAATAGGCCTGTTTGGTTTGTTCAATCGAAAACAGCAGGAGAGATTGCTGCCCACTTCAACACCTCACATCTACATCCAGCAAGCTTCCACACACACAGTACTGTCCTTTTAATAGATACAGTACATTGCCATAAACACACACACACCAAGCCTGAGGACCAGCCTGGTGCAGAGCTGCAAGGGACAGGCAGCCAGATCGGGGCCTGGAGAGCTGGGTTAAGTGAGGGAGCAGGCTCGGTACAGCAGACCCCCTCCGGAGGGCCATGCCCTGGTTGCTGTCCAATGACCAGCTTCTAAACGCCACTGAGATAAACACACAAGCCTGTAGGGAGCTAAACAGCCCACCAGGCAGAGACTGGCGGACAAACACAGGCGCAAGTCCAGACTCCCATATTTCTCTGGCAAGCGTACACATGCACACACACACAGCGCCATCACAAACACAAATCAAGCATATGCAATGATGCTAAATCATAGACACGCCATAAATATTCCCTATGGATAGAGACTGCGATGAACAAACTCGTTGCTGGGCATTGTGGAACCACTTCTGCACACACGGCTTTGCACACACACACAGTCTGTGTGTGTCTCGATGTTAAGTCACAGGGGCATGGAGATAAGCAGAGGATAGCCAATCACACACTCACAAACACACACACACACAATCGTGTGACAGACAGTCACAGCAGTAGGGCAGAGAGGCCTTAAGTAACTCCATGCCTGATATCATGAAGTTCACACCCCTCACAACCAGACAGGCAGAGAGAGACTAGACTCCTCCTCACCTCAGGGCTCATTATCTGTGCTCACTTACATCTCTCCAGCCACCACACCAAACATACACACACACCTCTCTCTGGACCAGATGCGGCCTTACCTACAATCCCATAGATCCACGGTATGGGGCTGTAATCCCAGGCTAATCTCCACCAACAAAGCCATTGAAATCCCACAGGATGGATGGTGTCTGAATGCTGCCCTACACACCCCATCACTCGACACTCCTCCGGTGGAATGTTATTTAATCTCTGCTTGGGTTACTGCATCACTTACACACAGGCCTGTGGGGGTGTGTACGCTCGTCTTCAGAGAGCTTCCATGTTTCAGACTTCCACGTCATACACCAGTCTGGTTAGGAAGACCGGAGTGCCTGTACAGACAAGGCCCCAGGCCAGAGTTACATCTAGAGGTGTCCTGTGCATCAGCGCCCCAAACTCTGCATGGAGCCTTTTTGTCTCTGCCGCAGTGTAGGTGTTTTGGATTGTGGGAGATGTAGTTTTGAGGCAGGTCCGTTTTGGACGACGACCAAAGACGATCGCTGGCGTCAAATTACAACACTGGATAATTCATCCAATACGAATGTCAATAATTGTCGGCGTTATTCTTCTCCATTCTATTTCTTCAGCACTTTCGTTCCAATTCTAAAGTCCAGCACATTCCATGATTTATTTATAAAGGTTGTAGAAAAAACAGGTAATAAGGAAATATGTTGTACAGCACATTGTAAATGCAAGCTGCAATGTCTACTGTACTTCATCAATGTGTTCCCTGGTGCAAGCTGTCAGTTTCAAAGGAGACAGAGCAGGGGCAGGTGGTTTGGTCTTGGACTCCAGGAAACACGGGTTTTCAATGTCACATGAGATGACGCCATGTTTATAACATCAGGGAAACCCTGTGGGGCCAAAAGAGGCTGCTATTTATAACGAGATACCTTGGATCATCCTGCGCAGACAGAAAGGGAGAGATGGACAGAGAGAGGGAGGGGTGGAGAGAGAGAGAGAGAGAGAGAGAGAGAGAGAGAGAGAGAGAGAGAGAGAGAGAGAGAGAGAGAGAGAGAGAGAGAGAGAGAGAGAGAGAGAGAGAGAGAGAGAGAGAGAGAGAGAGAGAGAGAGACAAAGAGAGAGAAAGAGTGAAATGAAGGCAGGATACAACCAGGGGTATTTTTTAAGTCTGTGAAACAGAACTGAAGCAAGGCACCCCTACCCACCTGAGGGGTATATATGAGAAGCTTGTCAGTGTTAACGGGGTACAGGTGCCAGTGATTAGTACTCTGGCGATGTTGAGCGCCAAAAGGAGGGCGTGGATGTGACATGGAGAGAGAGAAAGGAAGAGTAATCAAATAGTTTGTGTTGAGGGAGAGAGAGCACTAGGGCGGGAAAGCTGTCACAACATTTTACGAGTACATGTGTAACTCAGTGCACTCAACAAACACATCACCTACTCCAGAGAGCTGGGGAGAGCATGCTAGATCAGCTACATCGAGCAACACAGCATTATCTGTTGTTAACTGACATTTGTTTTAATTGTTCAGACAGGATTTTTATTGACTTCTATTTGATTTATTATTTGCAATAAACGCTAGTCTGGGCAATATTTGTCTTAGGTTTCCCGTGAGACAAGTAGCTTTGCATTGATTTGCTTTGTAGTATTAGGTCTACCTGTATATTAGCCTGATGTTGATTAAGGTTCAAAATGAATAATAAATAGTTTGTGCAATATTTTCTCCCTGGCTGCTAAATCCAACAAATATGACCAACCTTAAAAGCCTGAGTAACATTTACTGCATTCTGCGTCAGTGTCACACCCACCCAAAGGATTTCAACTTCATTTCCACTTCATATTCAGCCGGCAACAGCCTTGGCTTGACTATCTCAAAGTGTTTTCGGCTCGCTTTTGTGTGAGCTGTCAGGGTAATTGCTGGATAATTGTGTAGAAAAGCAGTTTTTTCACTCGCTTTGAAAGGTAATTTGTGGGTCCTCCTTAAGGATAAAGTCAACAATGGCGTGAATGAATTGTAAAATTTCTGTATTCTATATTTTTTTCAGTGTCTTCGTCTGTCTGACGCTCCTTTTGGGAGGAAGCTGTCCATCTCTGGTTCTTAACAACCTTTTTGGGTGTTTTAGCCCATGGATTTCACCTCAGCTAAAGTTAATTTCCTTGCGGACTTTAAACTCCCATTTCATTATCAGAGACTCAGTTGGAGAGACAGAAAGAGGCTCGCATTTTCAAGCGTTCTGCGCTGCTATAGCATTAGGAGAACACAGTATATCGCATCCAGTGCATCTGCAAACAAAGCTCTCATAAGGGGGGCCCTCCAGAAAAACAGAATGAAGTCAATAACAGCATCTAATGTTCTCGCCCGTTTGTGTGGAAAGGTTGGTGCGTTTTCCGAGCACTCAAGAGAAACCCTACCATGAGGACTGAAAGCACTGTTATCCAGGTTTGTGTGTGTGTTTGTGTGTGTGCATACAGTGTGTCTGCGTGTTAGTGTGTGTGTGTGTGTGTGTGTGTGTTTGTGTGTGTGCATACAGTATGTCTGCGTGTGTGTGTGTGCATACAGTATGTCTGCGTGTTAGTGTGTGTGTGTGTGTGTGTGTGTGTGTGTGTGTGTGCGTCATATAGCAGAGGGCAGTAGGTCACTGAAACACTGATTGTCTTATTAATTCAGCGACACGAGGAGGACAGGAGACGGGACAGGGACCTCGCAGCGTGACTGAGATGATGGCAGAGACGACCTTGTGCGCCAAGGTGAAAACAACTACTTCTAATTGATAAAACAGGGGGTGTCACAGCTAACTTCAACATCATCGATTGAAGCAGAACATCATATAAAAAATCGAATTGCCTTATAAAGTACTTTTGGAGTCGATTTTTATCTGGACCAAGTTTCAACTGGGCCACATTTTTTCATTAACCACAGTTGAAACATTTGGAAAGAATTGCTGTGTCCCATTATAGCCAGTGACTGCTATACTGCGGGCCTTGCGATAGCAGAGGTCCCTTGGTTATTCCAGAGCGCAATCATTTAGCTGATGGGTTCGTTGGATATGTCCCCCTGCCTGGGCCGCACCACTTCTGCTGGCCAATAAGCTAATTGATTGAGACATTCGTCTTCATCATCCAGCCGTGTTCTTGCATTCTGCCCCCAGGCCACCAAGTACACCGAGGCACACGCTAATGCAAGTGCCATCCCTGTGAGAGATGTGTTTTTTAATAGAAATATACAAAAGAAATACAGGCCACATGAATTGGTTTTATGACTGGTTCTGGTCATTGTGGTGCCATAAAAACACAGTTGTTTGTCCATGTCCCTGTACTGAGCACTGGCACACTGCACTTATTGCATTCGATTTCTGCAAGTGTTTATGAATTAATAACTATAAATGGGGTTGTATGATATAATTACAGTTCATGTTGATATTATAGAAGGCATGTTAAGCAACCCTCATGATGTGGTAGTTCATCTTGATATGGTTCAGTCTGATGAAGTAGACCTCATCCATGTTTGCTGCTAACTAAGCTAATGGTTAGTTGGTTCACAGCCAGGACACTGTGATCAAATTGATGGTAATATATTGCCATTGACAGCGAGAAGGTGGCAGGGGCTGAAGTAGCTTGATTGAGGGTCTTACCCAAAGACTGTATCCTTGCTGTTAGTCTCTGTAAATATGTGTTTGTTCACATCCACAGTACTAAATAATTGACCAATATCATTCTCATACCGACTCATCATCATAATACATTTTCTGAGAAGTCTGAAAACCGGAAGATATTACAAACACAGAAAAAAAAGATTGAAGAAACACACAGCCATGCTTTACGTATGCGCGCCAGGCGTCTGGCTCCCATAGGAACACTCACAACACACACAGACACACGCACATACCGCCAAACAAACACATCAACCAAAGTACAAATGATCAAGAAAGGAAGACTTGGTTGAGTCAACGACCAAAGATGTTTTAAAAGGACGATAAGGAATGGATCTTCAGAAATAGCGACATATCTAAGAGAAGATGCTGCTTATGTTGTTTGTTGTCTGTGTTTCTGTCCGACAGCCTGCCTCGTTTGTTTTGTGTCCTCCTGGCCGCCTGCTGAAACAGACAGACGCGTTGTCCTCCCCTGTCTCGGCCTGGCCTCCCTGCATGCTTGGCTGGACTAACAGCTGTACCAACCAGGGCGCAAAGCAAGGAAACAAGAAACATTTCTGGGCCGCAATCATACCGACAGAAGAAAACAATAAACTGGTGATAGCCATTTTCGGCAGCCAAAGAGAGAAGTTTAATTTGAGGAAGAGATATGGAACTTATGGGAAGAGATCCAATGTAGGATGTAGGGCGAATGTTTCAACTGTAATTTGAGTAGTATTGCACGATAGTATTACGATACATTGATAAACGTGTTCATGAAACGACATGAATTACATGAACTTTCCTTAAACTACTTTCTAATGGTGATGTGTTTGAAGTCCAATTTCACTGTTGCACCAAAAAAGACACACAAAAACCCCCGTAAAACTCCACAACGTTTTTTTAAGTATGCTGTTTGTGTACCAAAAACAGCAAGGGTAATAAAACAAAATGAATCTGTGTTAGCGTCCGAAGAGCTGGTGCCAGAATGCTGTTTTTATCACATTACAACACCGCTGAGAAACCTTGATTGCGTTGCAGTTCTCCGTTCTATTTATAGCCCTCATATCTGGAGAAGCATCCACTCTTCATCACCCTCGCTTTACCTCACAGAGCACCCCTCCACAAAAACAGCGAGCTGCTAGCTGTAACAGATACACTGCTGACCTACACTCGCCTGGCACCGGCCAGTCAGAACCACATAGCTGCACGAGGTGTGAGAAGAGATGGGATTACTGTCACAGGTGCCCATCTCTCTTTCTGAGGTCCTGCCTTCACAAGAATTTCGTTTGTGACATACCGAGGGCCAGATACACGGTGTGTGAAAGGTCAGACGTCCATCTCCACCGCAGCACAGTACAAGCCTGCATGCGGCGCACGAGGCAGGACGACTGACATACACACACAGACACTCACGCGTGCACGCTCGACGGCACGAGGAGACAGATATTTCACAAACTAGTTTTAATATATCTGAAAAGTAATGGTTCTCTGTGTGTGTGTCTCTCCTTCTCTGTACGTCTATCTCTTTTCTCTCTGTCTCTTCCCTCTTAGCTCTCTACGCTGAAAGGTTGAGGAGCTGAGACAAAGAGAGTAATTAATTATTCAAACAGCCCACTGCATCCATTACGTCACATGTATTATAGAGGAGTTTGATCTGGGAAAATCTATCATTCTTAATGATGACACTAAAACGGCAGGTTAGATCTTTTAAACCATCCGTGTGAAAACTGGTTGGAGGGCAAAAAGCTAAAGAATGTCATCCTCTCTTCCAGCCTCTATTGGAAAACAGACAAGGCTTGTAGGCAGCACTGTATATTACCCTGACACTGGCACACACTTAGGGAGATGACTATCTAAGGACAAAGATGTGTCACATGACATGGACCGTGTGATGCCACAAATACAGTCACTCCCCACTCACAGTCTCTGACAGTCTTTAGGACAGGGCACACAGAGGTCAGCGTGATGACAGGGACACTGCCATTTCCTAACAGCCTTTGTATAGAAATGGAAATATTCAGCAGAGGCTTTTGTTCTAAGCCCCGTACAGGGGAGGGGAAGGGGGGATTTGAACCTGGGACCTCTTGATTTGCAGGCAAATGCTCCACCACTAAGGTGGAGCTGAACCCGTAGTGTGGACTCACCTCCATTGTCGTCAGGTTACATCGATGGGTCCCACCAAACCAGCCGTCAGGAGAGCACTGGTCGATATCAACATCCTGCAGGTTCACGTCTACTCTGACGACACCCCTGGAACAGAGAAACAATCGTAAAAACAACTGGCATTAAATGTTATTAAGTGTTTTGCGTTATACCATAGGTTATTATGAGAGTGTACAGTATAGGGGAGGAGTGTGATGCAATGTATGATCCAATATACAGGAATTACCGCCTAAAATGAAACTTTCAGTTGAAATATGAGGTCTTCTTTGCTGTGGGAGAAGCCTTGAAGATGATACGTATATATATATATCTATATACAGAGAGAGAGAGAGAGAGAGAGAGAGAGAAAGAGAGAGGAGAGAGAGAGAGAGAGAGAGAGAGAGAGAGAGAGAGAGAGAGAGAGAGAGAGAGAGAGAGAGAGAGAGAGCAACACCTCAAATTGAACTCACTGGAGTGAAATCATTGAATTGAAATCCCTGCCCCGGTAGCCCAATTAATGAAGAGAGAGAACCAGGGGGTCACCCTGAGTGACATTTCACTCAAACCCCTGCCTGCTCATTGATTGTCTGACATCCACTCACTCCCACACACACACAATCAACAACGAGGATCTCAATAAGCTGTATTACACTGGCTTCCTCTGATCCCCCAACCGCAGACCACACAACGAACAGCCCGTACAGCACAGCTAACACTCTGCCGCTTTCGGCGCTGAGAGTCTGCGCGCGCGCTGATCTTTAAATTACTCATCTAACCGCAGGTGTTTCAGACTTATATTATTCATGCTTCTTAGCCATTGGTGCAGCATGATGTTTGATGGGCTCTCTGGGAGACACCGGCGACAGAGGGACATGGTCTTTTCCTCCGGTTGATTGTTTCACAAGTTAAGTGGCTCTTCAGCTAGGTATAATAGACTGGGTGTTGCAGAGGCTGCAGTGAGACCGGTGAGGGTTAAGAACCAGAGTGCTCCACCACCTGGTTTAGTTTTAATCTGGGGCAGGTGTCTGCACCTGGTGTCTCCCAGACCTGCTGTTGGCAAACCTTGATGTTATTTTGCAAACATCTTGACTTGAAAAGCATACCGACAGAGATAAGACGAAAACCAGGATTCCTCTCCACCATCTCCAAATCACTTCAGCATGAGCGTCCTCCAAACGTGACAAATAATAATCCAGATTTTACGGAAACCGATGCAGCATGTGCACACTTACAATACACCTACAGTACTCTATCTATGTATCTATGTCTAAGTATTTATCTGTCAGTCTATCTATCTACTGTGCCATTTATATTTTTACTGCTTCAGGGAAGACTGTGTTTATGAAGGAAATAAAGATGGTTTGTCAAGAAAAACAATCTCACTCAAACACATAAAGAGACACACAAACACACACACGGAAATAATTGCTGGGGAGACTACTTCTGGAGGTGCACACATGTGGCTGCACTTTGTTCCCAGGGGACAGGGGGTGCACACACACACAGCCTATACTGCTGTTATTAATAACTCCTGGTCTGGCCTTGCTCGCGGCAAAACTCATTTCATTGTTTCAACCCCACAGTTGATCTCCTCTCTGACAAATGCCCGCTTCAACCTCATTGAGTTACATCACTGAGAAGGGTAAGAGCCAGCCATACAGGGGTATACTCCACCACAAATGCATGGTACACAGTGACCAGTGACCATTTCATGGCTCGCTGTCCCGAGTTCACTGGCAGCTGCAGCTCCTTCGGTTAGCCAGGCTGCTGACAGTGAGGCTGGGCGTTCAACATGCTAGCTCAGTCTCCCAGTCTGTTCTCAGCCATCTAAGTATATGTTCATCCATGAACACAAGCACGAACACCCACACATACACACAGGCACACACTCTCTCTCTCACACACACACACACAGTTCCATTTGAACGACGCAAAAAAACATTTAATCAGCTCCTCAAGCCAACGTGTTTTGGTGTGGACGCATACACACTCAATAACAAGGAGACAGATATCTCACAAACTGGTTTTCTATTTGTGGTAAAAAAAAAAAACATAAGCTATGCCCAAAAAGTTATGTCTCTGTCTGTCACTCTATCTGTCTATCAGCGAGCTGGAAACAAAAAAGTAAAAATATGTCGAGTTCAGCTGAGGCTGTCTGGCACTTCGACATGCCTGGGACCCGAGACCCTCACACAGGAAGGTGCTGAACCCAGACCAACACTGGGAGAGTGTGTTGGTGTGAGCAGCTGGGTGGAGTACCCCCATGGGCCTCATTGAGGACTGCCCCCCCTGAAGACCTCAGCCTGCTGGATCACAGGCAGCAGCAGAGAGTCAGAGGGCTCTTCCTTTTCATCTTCCATTCATGGTCGGTCGAAAGGCCACCCAGAGAAAAGAGGCGATGAAGACAGTCTAACTAGCACTCCTTCCTGTGGGCTGTATGCACATCCCGGGGTTTACTTCATAAAAAGCAGCCTCGCTGCTTTTTATGAAGCAAGTAGCATCTTGTTAAACATTTCTCACATCTCACATAGACGGCTGTTGTACACCCTATATGATGAGTTTTGAATATGTGGCCTAAGTATTGAAAATCGTCCTAGCAACAATAAAAAACTGTAAAAAAGAAAAGAAAGTTAACTGAAAAGAAAAACGTGATGCTTTCAGGAGTACATCTTATGCAATCTCACGTCAAAGAATCTCATTGTGAAAGATCAGAATGTCAGATTTCAGCTGCTTTCTCCAGGAAAATGGACGTGATGGAAATGCATTAAGCTGACAGGACAAGCAGACGCTAATGTGGCTGGGGCCTGCAGCTGCGTACCGGGGTCGTTTTATTGAGTTCTGTCGCAGGTCATCAGAGTAGACGAAACGCCCGTGGCAAATGTACTGTCATAAGGCACTGGAGCCATTCTCCTGGATGTCGTTTGTACTTCTTTGTAGCTATTATGGGCATGTAGGAGAATAACTTCCTCCATTAACCAGAGGACAACACCGCTAAGCTCCATCGCATCTCAAATGGTCGTATTTTTTTACATTTTCGAGGATTTGAACTATCCGTCTACACACTGATGTGATAATCAATGAAATAACCACACTGACAGAAAACTAATGAATTAAAATCCTTCTGGAAGATCTAATTTACAAACACATCAACTTGAATTAAACCAGGTGGATTATTATTGTTCCTGGTCCTTAGTAAATGTACAGGTATTTTGCTTGAATGAACAACGTTGTTACAGTGAGCTTGTTAAGAGCCTGGAAAGTTCCTCGAGACATTTGACTGATTGAAGGTGGAGAGTTGACGAGTTACCTTGCTCTACGAGTCTTCACCTCCTCCACCTTGTCAGGGATTGTATCACACTGTCAACACACACACACACACACCGTCATTCAAACTAGGCCAAAACGCAGCAAATTAGCTACAGTACGTTTACCAAAAAACGTGCCCTACACTGGAAGACGCAGCACCGGAGATTCCCAGGCCATTTCAGCGCTAGCTTTTCTTCTTCCTCCTCCTCTTCATCCTCTCAGATTTCGCCAGTTTAGAAGGATATTACTGCCTTCAGCCCCAGGCGTTCTGGGGCTTCCTCGGTAGTGGTTGCTGGCCGGCCTCCCGCTTAACAGACACCGCAGGCTCCTCGCTGGGTTTCCACTCGCAGGGATGGACTGCTGGGAGACCCAGGGCAGTCAAGCTGTCCAGACAGCAACTTCCCACAACGGAAACCAGAGCCAAAAACACATTAGTTTTGTTCTGTATTCATCACTTAGCTTTTATCCTCTGTTGATCAGCAGTCATACCCAGGTACAGTAACTGTATATAAGGAGAACTGTCCTTTTCTTTTGCAGTTAAATTGACCATTGCAGTAACAGATTTGTGAAAAGGATTTTATGTACGGTGTTTTAGTTCAGGAGTGATAGTTCAGTCTAATCATTTGATATCCATCATCTGTTATATAGTTTTGTGTCACATATATCAAATATGTTTGTGTTTTTGGAAGGTGTGATTGTCCATTTTCCACTCGGTGAATAGAAATAATGTATCCTAGTTTCCAGCTTGTCCAAAAACACAAGATTAAAAACAATGGATTATTCATTTTGTGAAAGATAGTTCTAATCAAAAGAATTACAACCTCTCAGCTGAGCTCCAGACAAAGCAATTAAGGTCCACTTTGCGAGGGTGAGCTATGGTCTTCCTTCCTCCCACTCACCCTCCTCTTCATACACCAGCAGTTCCTTGAGGCAAGAAGCTCCTCTCTTACACAAATAGGCAGGTTTGTGTGTGTATGTATGTGTGGTGTGTGTGTGTGTGTGTGTGTGTGTGTGTGTGTGTATGTGTGGTGTGCGTACGTGTATGGTGTGTGTATGTGTGTGTTGGTGTGTGTGGTGTGTGTGTGTTGGCGTGTGTGCTTGCGCTTACCGCACACTGAGCCATGATCCTTTAAGAACTGAGGTGCAACCTTAATTGGCACATCCTTTCAGTCCCTGACACCACAGCGCACACTCCCACACCTTACACACACACACACACACACATGCCCAATTTACACGCGTGCACACACACACACTACCTTACTGAAAAACACACACAGTGCTGAGGGCCAGCACTGGAAGACAGGTCCAGTGTTTTCAGTGTTATAAGCAAGCAGTTTGGTCTGTTCTCCCTGGTGGCAGTTGAGCCAGAAGAGAGAGAAGGAGGTAGAGAATCGGGATCTCTTACACCGCCATATGAGCAGCAACCACAGACACACACTCCCGTTCACACACACACACCCATGTTCTAACCGCCACACAACACACACACTTCTGTTCTCACACACACACACACACACACCCATGTTCTAACCGCCACACAACACACACACTTCTGTTCTCACACACACACACAGACACACCCATGTTCTAACCGCCACACAACACACACACTTCTGTTCTCACACACACACACACACACACACACCCATGTTCTAACCGCCACACAACACACACACTTCTGTTCACACACACACTCAGGTTCATGTCACCGCACAACACACAGCACGTTTATGTTCATACCATAAGTCCACGTTCATGGAAAAATGTCATGCCAAGTAAAAGGCGAGAGCAGTTTGAGAAAGGGGTTATGGGTCCATCTATTTATGTCGTAACATCTCTACTCTAATGTAGGTATTTGGGTTTGATCATTAGGAAAGTTTGTCGAAAAACATGGACTGAAACTGATCCCAAGGCTCGATAGTAGACTGACGCAGACACTGGGCAGAGACTGCGTGAGCTCCACAGACCTACAGCACCATGGCATCTTGTATTCAGTGAGAGTGAGCTAAATTTTCCGTCTAAAAAAAGACTCCATTGAAGCATTAAAAGGCAGGGATCAAGATGGCTCGAGGTTGTTTTTGTACATCTTTCATTATTAATTCATTGTGGTATTGATTGTATTCATCTGGACGGGAGACTGAGAAGGGCAGTCACATGAGGAGGGGACAACGTTTCCCTCCATCCTCCTTATCTGGATGTGTGGCCATGTGTGTGTGGCCATGTGTGTGTGTGTGCGGCTATGTTTGTGTGCGTGTACGTCTGTGTGTGTGTGCGCGCGTGTGTGTGTGTGTAGTTGGTGAGGCACAAGAAGAGGGATGAGGACGAAGCATCTGTTTCTTTGATAGCAGTCTGAAGGGTAGCAGTAAAAAAACTACTAAATGTAAGAGGAATGACACCTTAGAGACAGAGAGAAAGGGGGGAGGGGGAGAGAGAGAGAATGAAGAGTGGGAGGGAGAGAGAGAGAGAGAGAATGGAGAGAAAGAGAGGGAGAATTGAGAGAGAAAGAGGAAGAGAGTGGGAGACAGATAAACAGAGGGTGGAGAGAGGGAGAGGGAGGGAGAAAGAGAGAGGGAGAAAGAGAGAGGGAGAGAGAGGGAGAGGGAGGGAGGGAGGGAGGGAGGGAGGGAGGGAGGGAGGGAGGGATGGAGGGAGGGAGGGAGGGAGGGAGAGGTTTGAGAAAGAATGCTACCAGCCTAGTGACAATTCCTCTGAGGTAACACATTTTGACAACACCGACAGGTAGGACAGCAGCATACTGCGTTCTGTCATTAAAGGGCAAGATTGAACCAATGTACTCTATGTTCTGATGCATCTGTTGAGAAGGAAAAGTTATGGTCTTCACACTGTGTAGCTGTGGATTCCCCTGAAATAGCTTGTACACTTGTTATACATATACGCTTGCATTGTTGAAGGCATTAAGGAGCCAAATAGTGGCTAGTTTTTTACCATTCAATTACTAAGCGTTTCCTCATACAAGGTTAGCCGATCTTCACTAGACTTGTGCACTGTTCTATGGCGTCTCATTTGAAATCCATGACTTTCTGAGAGCCACTCAGGAGTGTATTAATTAAAGATTTATTGAAGATTGTGCACGCAACTTGCTATATGAATTAAATATTTATACTTAAGATGTCGGTTTGAGTCGTGTGGAGCCTGAATACTTGTTTATTCAAGTGAGTGGAGAGTACAGCATTGGTGTCGTAAACATTGCAGAATCACGAACACGCAAGCGAGAGGGGGCGGTGGTGGGCTTAGAGTATATGCATAATGTATACACAACCAAAATCCAGGACATTTGTCAGGTCTTATTATCAATGCCGCTATGTGCAGGCCACTTTGAAGATTGTGTGTGATTGTACCCTGCACATTTCAATCACCATACATGTTTACTCTCCTTAAAACATATCCATCTCAACATGTTGAATGCTATCGAGGCGTTCTCTTTGGAAAGGGAGAACGCATGCGTGGTTGCAGGAGTCGCAAAGGAGCAAGTTTATGAAATGAGCTAACAAGAGGTTTCCGTCGTTACAACAAAACAACATCAATGGCTATTTTTGGCCACATCTGCACCTGCTGCGCTTTCCCATGACGCGTAGTCAGACGGGAAAAGTAGAGCTTATAAACTTTGCACGGTTCACATAGCTACACAGGAGCAAATGCTTACCTTTCAAAGTTTTAGTTAGTTACATAAACCCACATGTGAACTGGAACAGCAGCAAGCCATGGTCTTCCCAGTTTAGCAAAAGCTTTGAGTGAAAACAAAAGGGACCTACCTGAAATCAGGTGAACGATCCGCGTCGAGTCCATAGAAACCAGCGGATAAGGTCAAAAGCCACCGTGGTATGAAATTTCCATTTTCACACTCCAGGTATGGTGCTGACCATTTCATGTGGGTTTTATCAGGGATAAAACTCTCTCCCCTTTTCAGAGAAGCGTCAACTGATTGAAAATCTTGGCTCAGTACCCGTTTATGGAAGTTAGGTTTCTTCTTATCTTTGATACCGTGATACCACTCTGATTCGACTGTTCGGTTCTTCAGGTGATGATGCGCCGTGCCGGAGAGGTCCTGGAGAACTATCTCTCCTCCGGTTCTGGTAGCCTGGAGAAACACCGTGGGCCCGCCAGCAGACGGTTCTGTGTTAAACGTAACCACGGCCCGGTGGATTTTAGAGTCCCCCTCTACAATACTCCTGACGAGCGCGTGATACCACTCAATGTCTCGGCGGAGACTCAGCTCCCTGGACCTGTTGGCTTGGAGGATCATGTTTAGGAAGTTGGTAGCGTGCATTACCGTGTCCAGCACGCTGTGCATTGAGTAATGCGGGGCTATAGGAGATCTCGCACGCGGAGCACTGAGCTCGTATCTCCGCGAGCAGTTGGCATGTTTCAAGGTGGTCGAATTCCCCGTGTGTAGAAAAGCGGTGACAACCCTGGGAAGGTGCTCCTCGAGGTTCTGCGGCAAGACTGCGCGCTCTTTCGCGCCTCGCGGAGAATTAGACGCACGGAGATGTGCTTGCCGCTGGTTGTTGTGAGTGGTGTAAATTGGTGGTTGTGTTCTTACATTTTTCTCGTGCTCTGACCACTCAGCGAATTTATAATTTGAACCGATAACAAGTCCCACTTGCAACAACAAGGATAATCGAAAGAATGACATATTCCCAAAGCCTTTAATACGTGGTTGATGCTCGGAAGATCTAGTGTTGGAGCACGACCACCCGTATAGCGTATAGATGTATCCGTTAAAAAAACATTACTTCACCTGTGGATATTCACGCAAGTTCCGAGCTCGACTGTTGAATTGAAAACAACTGCATTGAAATATAGTCGTCAGATTTTTTTTTCTCTCTCATATACAACGTTCAGCTTGTTGATGTATCCTTGCAGCCTTTATACATCCATAGAATCCGTGCGGTAAAGCAATCCAAGGAACGTCCAAGACTGGTTTACGAGTTGGTTGACGTCCCCTCTAGACTGTGTTGCCAGTAGCCTACAAATCACCCTGAATAGAAAAGGAACAAAATCAGGTATTGGAGGCATCAAGTCAGTAGGCTACTTCACACTTGGATGACAAACACACTCCGCCCTCTTCCGTCCACAACAAGCAGTAACTAAACCGTAGGGACATCAGGAACCATTCGTTCTTAAAGCCCGTCTTCTTCATTATCTTATAGGGTTCCTAAAGTGCTCTTGATTCGTGTATGGCCGTTTCCTCTGTCAATCATTTCAGTCAGCGCGCTGGTTAGGTGGAGCGGCGAAGGAGCTGTCCAGTGCTGAAATCTGCGCTTGAGAAAAACAGCCAAGGAATCTGTCGCTCTGAAGAATAATCTTTTACACAAGGCTGACAAACGATGATTAAAAACAAGCCTAATGCTGATCCAGAGATTATTGCCCGTAAAAGTATAGGCCTTCCTAATCCCTCGCACGGTAATTGTAAGTGTTAAAAAGGTTTCTTGAAATAATACGTTGGACCAAGCATGAACGCTATAGCCTAACCTAAGAAAATGCACACATACCGGAATTGTAAGCAGTGATGCAATCATGTGTTGTGGATTGGATTTCTAAAATGCTGAGGCTAGATGAGGATGTTGATGGTTGGCGTACGTACGCATATAATGCGAACGGTTATTAAAGATGTTAAGGCCTGTGATTGAAATCAAGTTTTTCGTATACACCTATTATATATAATCCACTTCAATAGTAGACATTTGCAGGACAGGTTGTTGCCTATTTACAAGGCAGCACCGCTGAACTGAACGCACACAGTGTTGAAAGTTGTGAGTTGTGCAGCAATGACTCATCGCCTCTACACGACAGGTTAATCCAGTGGCTCTCATGTGTAAACAATGGTGTGTTGAAAAACAAACGTCTTCATCTTTCCTTCAGCATGTGCAAGAAGGATGACGTGGTAGAAAACACATTTCCCCTTTTCGTGACATCCGAAATATTTTCCAGGGCGTGGTTGTTTTAACTCATATTGTAAATTGTTCCCAAACACATGCACTGTTATGTAACGTAGCAGTGTCACTCAATCAAGTAGTTAGAATGGGGATAGAAATTCGGAGCTGTGTTTGTCTTGGTCTCCTCTTACACGTGTATAATACATATGTGTCACTTAGCCAATGGATCAATAAACTTTACTGGCGCATGCATATTTAAAACACAATTTGTGCTTCATCATGTTCTTTACAGCCAAGATCTTCAGTTTAGCTAGACATTATCAATACCTTGACTTTAAGCTTGGCATCTTAACATGTCCCCTGACACCTAGTCATATACCTCTCTTCCTTCCCTACACACCCATACACACACACACACACACAGAAACTCAAAACATTTCCTATTTATGTGTTTGGAACACAGATGTGCATTTGTCTTCAACCAATATCAGATACACAACTTGCAGAACAAAGCTGAGCAAAATTGAGCTAAAAACAACTTCTAGAGGATTCTCTTTCTTTCACTCATTGCATCTGTCTCTGGCTCTCTATCTACATACTGTACTCTTCCTTCAATTCTCCTCTCTCTTTCCCTCTGTTTTCCTGGGTGTGGACGCCAGTCCCGTCACACTGTAGAGGCTGGAGGCATCTGGCCTGGATAGGAGCGCGAGAGAAGACAGGCATGACGGAGGGTGACAGCTGGGAGCTGGCCTGTTTGCTGCAGGCCACCCAGGGACCAGAGCCAGAGAAGACCTGGGCCCTTCAGCATTCATGGACCAGCGAGTGAATTCACAACTCAAACAGACACAACGAAGTCTGCAGGCCAAGACCTTCAAGATTCAAGATGTGCTTTTAATGATGACTCGACATGGTAATAATCTTATGTTGATTCATCCTCACCCAAATCTTTTTTGTGGCAGATCAGGTATTGGGGGTGTTATGATTTGTCTTGTGGTAGATCAGGTATTGGGGGTGTTCTGATTTTATTATTTAAGTTTTTTCAAGATTTCTGCTATGATCTGAGTTCCGCATCACTTCCATTTGGTTTTGTGATCTTTTTGTTGATTCTTTCAACTAATAAGATACTCTTGCTTTCCCTTTCCTAAGCTTCTGCTGTGTCACTGATGGTCTCAGGATTCTCTAAGTAGTGCTCGTTACGTTCCAGCTCTCTGGACAAAGCCTTGGATGTTTGCTCTGACCTCACCTACTGCTGAACCCAGAAAGCTCCATACAGACATAAGCGGGAACAACCAAAGTGACCTTTGTCTGCTTAGGTCTGCTTGCATTGTAGTCAATCATTTCCAGTATGTAATTTAGCATGAAAAAAAACATAGGCCTTTCACACGTAGATTGCAGAATGTCCACGTAGTCTTTCTTTTTGGGTAATAGCTGTGGTGTTTATTTACATTTTCAGTTACAGGATGTCTTCAGCGCCTTCTTTGGCCAATACATTAGCCTCTTGGATAAGGCAATGATTGATGCAAAGTTTCCCCTGGTGTGGAGCCTGTTGCTTGAGACCAAGTCATCACCAGGTGAGATGTCTTTGACAGTCTTTTGCTTTCTTGGAGGATCCATTATTAGGTGTGAACTGTTGTTTTATGGTACTATTGATCCAAAGAAACATGTCAATGATTATAAAACTATAATTGATGATGGTAATGTAGAGAATGTCATGATTTTTACATGACTATTTTATATTGGTCCCAACATGCAATAATAAAGTAGTACTGTAGGTAGTTGTTCCCCAAAACCAACTTGAAACAACATTGTACTTGTTGAGAACAGATCACATCGTCACAGCTGTTATAAGCAACAAACAGGTAACACTGATTTTATAATCAAAAACTTTATTTAATAAAAATTACATAGATAGTGTGCACATCACATAAATAGTATATGGCAAATCAGATTATACAGTACTGATGTTATGTGGTTATCATCAATCACCTTTCTTCACAGAATTATGGCAGCTAGTCATGAGAACGGTTGTCATAGACACAATACAAACAGCAAACAGCTAATGGTTTTGAAAATCTACTGCCCGCCACAGAAATATATTAAAATTATTTTGCTGCTGTCATGGGCAATCAGGATCTGTACCCCAGTTGCTGGTTGAAAGTGTTTTACTTTGATTGGTTTGTGTTACACAAACGTGTGTGTGCTGTGTACTAATGATGCTTTGCGGGTAGCAAATATGATTTGTTGCAAAGGCTTTGTTGTCATAGCTGACATTCTTGCTATGCGCTTTGATTTCATTTACCTTATTGCTATATTGCAATATCCAGCCATTGCCTTTCTGTGTCTGAGCACTCTTGTTGTCATGTGAGCAGGAGGCCAATCCCAGAAACACAGGGATAAAAGTCAAACCATGAACCAACCCAAACACCATGACCAACAACATAATCTTAAAAAACGTTCGGAAAATATGATTCTTAGACCCGGCCAAGACCACCACTCCCAAAATGGTGGACACGGCTCCTTGTATTATGGGATATCCTAGGGTGAAGAGGGCGTCAACAACTCTCTCGTCCACACTCTGTTTCGTGCTGGAGACGAAGCTGTAACAGATGTGAGCAGAGAAGTCCACGGTGAACCCTATGCAGACCACCAGGATGATCATGGATATCGAGTCAAGCTTGACATCCCAGAGAGCCATGAAACCGGCCACGCCCACTATGACCGAGGCAATGGAGAACGTCACCCAGAGAGAACACAGAGGGTTCGGAATGAGCAGGAGAGAGACGACCATCATTATCGCCGTGGTGACCCCAATGTTCTGCAGAGTGCCGCTCACGATGACCTCATACTGGTCATAATAGATGAAAGCAAGATGATAGGCCATTAAAGGAACCATGGTGCATCTCTTCACCGCGTCTTTTAGACTGTTGAACATTTCGATTTCCATGCTGGCGTTGGCAATGTCACGCGTCTGGATGAAGAAGCGTGACGCTCGGACCAAACCGTCCGTGACGTTGACGTCCTGCTTAAAGTCGGGGAACGCGTTGAGAAACGAAGACAGATTTGCAAGGAAGACGTGTTCATCATCAAGGTTCAGTTTGGTTTGTCGTCCGTAGGCCTCATAAGAGTCAAGCCAGGATGTGTACAGATCCCTTTCAATGAAGCGTAGACTTCTAAACTCATCCATGCAGGAGGAAAGGTCAGACCTCTTGCTTTTATCCCAGTAACTGAACTGTTCAGTGACTATGACCATGACATTAGGGCCATAATTAGAGAAATATTCCCTATCGTTATCATAGTATGTGATGACGTAGGAATCGTCAGCTGCCAAGTCACGAAGATCAATGCCCTGCTGTATGGTTAAGCAGCCGTAAACACTAACTGCCAGATACCCCATATAAATCAATACCACAACTGCTTTGGTCCAGGGCTTTGTCATCAACGGACCATAGTACTTCTTAAAGAAGTGATTCATTGGTTGTTCTTTCTCAGCCCCAGTGTCTTTATCATAATCACCTCCCACACAGAACATACTGTACCCACTACAGGATTCGTTATCCTCCCTCGCAGAAACCTCCATGCAAGTCAGCCAGTGTCTGTTGCTGGCCTCTCTCCGTCCATTCAGCGCCAGAAAAGCTCCGAAGAATGTGATGTTGTAGACGTAGCAGAATAAGACCGCCGTGCCGGTGTACAGACAGAACATTTGGACGGACGGAAAGTCGGACGCGAGGCCGACGCAGAATCCCAGCACGTCTGTCAGAGTGGTGATGGTGATGGACATGGCTGCCTCTTTGTATGTGCGGCCCATTCTGGTCACCACAGGGTCCTGGGCCTGAGTCTGCTGCCAGTTAGACACCATGATGAACATATCATCGACGCCAATTCCTGAGATATATGAACGATAGCTGTCAAACGGAGAGACAACCTACAGTATGTATTAAATACGGGTATTCGATTTACAAACAGTATATGTGTGTGTTTGTGTGTGTTTATATACAGTATGAAATGTATGTGTGTGTGTTTGTGTGTGTAAGTGTGTAAATACTATGTCTTCTCACCGAGTATCAAGAAAGGGGAGTTAGCCACCGTGATTACAAAGGGCATCCCGATGTAGAGCATCAATCCAAACGAGGACAGGACTGCCAAGCCAGCAGACAGGACTCCGACAGCTGCCACCCACAGCTTGTTCCTCACATTATCCAGCCTAACACAATGACGGAGTCCCTTCAGACATTAGATACATCAGAAGCAAAATCACCCAGCTCAGTGGTAGAGTGTTTGACTGATGATTATGGAGGTTGCAGGTTCAAATACCCCCCTCTCCACCCTCTGCTTCGGATGAAAGGACCTACTAAATGATTACATTATGATGTGTATAGGATTTTATGTGAAGGTTACGGGTTATTTTTAACATTTGAGAGACGGGAGTCAAAAATCTAGCAAGCTTCTGTGAACAGGTGTGTGTGCGTGATAAGAACATGTGTGATAGGTACAGCCCTGCGTATATTATCTGTCAGTGAAACAATGACACATCCATAAGCGCAATCTTTGACCCTCAGAATGGGGTCACTTCTCACCTTAGGTTTGATAGCACAGAGAAGCCGATAGCAAGGCCATATGTGATGGAGAACAATGGAATTCCATCTGTGGTATGTTTCTCAATCTCTTCCTGCCTTGATTGTGATGTGAAGTATGACACCTAGAGAGATAGATAGAACATAGCAAGTAAAAGTCCATTCATTATTATGACACCGACAGATAGATTGAACATGTCATATCAAAAGTACATACAATATCTAAATAATCGTAGTTCTATCATAATAAATGCCAGGTACTGTATGTATAGGTATACTGTCTGTCATACAAAGTGTTTTTGTTGTTTAGTACAAATTTAAAACAGATTTATTTGCTGAGTGAGGTCAGTACCTTCAACAATCCTTTACCTACCTTGATATTAATGGTTCCACGTTCACCCGACAGTAGCCTCTGGAATTCCTTTAACCATACACCTGCTGTTTCTTGATTTTCCAAGA
The DNA here is from genome assembly GCF_963692335.1 of Osmerus eperlanus. Taxonomy (NCBI): domain Eukaryota; kingdom Metazoa; phylum Chordata; class Actinopteri; order Osmeriformes; family Osmeridae; genus Osmerus; species Osmerus eperlanus. Next base: position 7,354,038 of record NC_085032.1, on the reverse strand, counting down.
AGTACATGAGTTTTACAGCCTTGGCACTTTTCACCACACCATTCACTGTGTCTTCAACCCCACCGAGTGTAGAGCCCAGGAATATCGGTTTAGAGTTTAGAACATGCAACGGGTAAGAAATGTTTATCTGCTCAATTCTGCTAGCATCATAGTTGATTATTTCTAGAATGTCATTTGGCACGCAATTTCTGTCCGATTTTGAACATAAATTGCCGTATTTGAACTCTTTTTGGTTTACTTGTACAGAGATGTTGTTTACTCGGTTGTTCAGGTTGATGATGTCATCAAAGGCCTCTTTGGTCAGTATGCTGGACCTGCTGTTAGACACGATGATGACTGACGAATAGAATCCTTCACTGTGCAGTCTCTGCCCCGAGAAGGAAGAACCCTCCTGGGGAAAGTTGTCTTTAACAAAGCGTCTAGATATCTTGGAGGGTCCATTCTTGGGTGTGAACTGTCGTTCCACGTCGTTGTCCTCTCTGTCTTTCAGAAAGTAGAATCCGCCTCCCAGAGACGCCGACACGATCAGAGGGATGACAAAAAAACAGACGGGATAGGAGCCCACCACCCGCCCCAGCTTCTGAAAGACGCGAGACAGAGGCTTCTCGATGCAGTCTGTGCGTCCGCAGCGCATCGCACCAGCTGTAGTTCCTACCATGTGAAATCTCAGAGGACAAAGTCATCCACTTCTTTATATAGTAACTGTTCACTTGGTAACACTGTGGGTGGAGGCTGTTTGGTTATGGAGGTTACTACAGGTCACTGGTACTGTAAGGAGGACACAAAAGCAGAGTTACTTATCAATCCCACCACAGAGAAAAACATACGCCGCCCGTACAATTATCCAAATATTGACAGAATGCAAACACATTTCTTTGCTCCAAGTTTTCTTCCAAGAAAGACAGCATTCATTACCCAATCACTCTTGACGCACAGCTGAAGAATACATCAGTTGGCAGTGCTGCGATGGATTATCAACTTGTTTTAATTACATGATTTTTTCAGTCCTGGTCCCTGTGCATGGCCTGCACTATGAACACACTCGGCCATTTCAATCTCCAGTTCCTCTACATGGTCCAGTGCAAGTCTGAGAAGCTCTGCTTCACACCTCAGGATGGGCCAGCCTCGCTGTGCCAGTCAACCCCTGTCAGTCAGCTGTCTGTCACAGTGCCACCGGGTCCCCTGGGACACTGCTCATATCACATTTCACACAAATCCATCTCAGGGTCATTGATTTCCCAGAGTCCGAGTGAGAAATGGATTATTTTTCTTCTCCCTCCCCTCATCATGTAGGAGGAGGAGAGGGTCGAACTCCCCTGCTCAGCGCTGTGCAGACAGCCGTCTGTGAGTGAAGGGAGAGTCACAGTTAGACATCCATAGCCAGGGGCATCTGTGGTACCTCAAATCTTTTTTATATTAGACTGAAAGGGAGTGGTTGAATTCTTCGTCTCTCTCTCTCCTTCTCTCTTTCTCTCTGCCTGGGATTGTCTCTCACTGTCTCCTTCTGCCTTTCCAGTTGATTATGTGAGTACAATGTGCAGTATACAAGGTCAGAGTTGGAAAGCAAGGCCTTCTCCCTGAACTATCCACGTGGAAGTCCGCGAGCGGAAGGAGAACAACGACAGACCCACGTTCCCCCCCCACGTCTCCTCTGATAATGAACTCGGAACAGCAATTCTCACCTGAAGAGACCTCTGTGTTTTAGACGGCACACGAAGAACAAAGAAAATAGAATGAGATGCTAAATGAAGACCCGAATATGTCCTCCACCAGAAGACGTCTGCAGTGATTATAGAGAGCTTAATGAGCAGTGAAGAAGAGAAAGACGACTTTCATTCTCTCAACGTTTCAAGAGGGGACGACATGAGCTAACCCTTATCGGTCAGGATGACCCAACCTCTCCCTGTCTTGACCTCTCCTATCTTTTATTGTCTCACCGCTTCCTTCATGGCAAATGTTCAGTTTCCATTGATGCCACAGGTCCACATTAAGAAGATGGAAACAGGCTGGCACCTGCAATTATCCCTGCTCACCCTGCCATAGGCAGCTGGGTGCTAAGGAACAGCTGTCTCTTTCTCTCTCTCTCTCTCTCTCTCTCTCTCTCTCTCTCTCTCTCTCTCTCTCTCTCTCTCTCTCTCTCTCTCTGTCTCTCTCTCTCTCTCTCTCTCTCTCTCTCTCTCTCTCTCTCTCTCTGTCTCTCTCACACACACATCAATCTCAACACAGGCCCTCCCTCCACACAATCACTCTCAGACTCCTCACGTTTACCTGCCAAGGGCCCTGATTAATAAGCTGCAGCACTGTGCCCACACTGAAACACGTGCACACACACAGACACACACAGACACACACAAACAAAGCACACACACACACTCAACTCAAGTATATGCAGAAATGAATGGGCACATAGAGAGCTAAAATTAAACCCATGCATGTGAACAAATTAGAGGTGCTTGCACACACACACAGAGACACACACACATCTCATAATTTATCTTCATGTCTCTAGAGTTTTTTTCTCTCTATCTGTCTGCCCCAGGCCCAATAACATAGGTGCAGAAGCCTTTTATTCTGTCAAGAAGAATAGATCACCCTAAACCAGGAACCTCCGTTCAGCCTCCTTCTCTCTCTCTCTACCCCCCCCTATTTCTCTATAAAACACACACACACACACACACACTCAAACAATGCCACCTGTCGTTCCAACAATAAACGCTCAAACTCTACAGTAAAAATTCACCAGATGTTCCAAAACACTGGTATCGAAGGCGTTATGCTGGTATTTTAATTAGTTTCTCAGAATATACGGGGGATCACCCAAAATTTAAACAACTTTTTGGCCCATCATCCATCTGTGCAATGATGAAGTGAGCTACAAAGACACACTGCATGTTAGCGCTGAGCTAACAAGGCAATACAAACAACTAACCTTCCCAGTGCTGAGGGGGACAGCAACAGAGAACGCTGGGTGCTCGTGTCGTCTCTCAAGTAGCCCGAACCTCCATCTATTTTAACAACTGCTGTCATAAGCAATCTTGGGAGATCTGTGAAAGGTATCTCATCCTTTTCTTCCTCTCCAGCTGCTGAGGCAGCACCTGGATTTAAATGACACTGTTGATATCCGCAAAAGAGGGTTTCGTTCCTGTGAGGAGAAATTCACCAGAGCGTGGAGACTATTGCTTTTTGTTGAGGAGGGTATTGACTGGTTTCCTACAGGATGTGTGCTCACACAGGCGGATTGAGCCTGCAACAGTGATTCTCTCTCATCACATGCCCTATCTGCTCACACGAATATTGATGCCTTCAAGAGGTCAAACGACACATATTATCATTGGTTTTATTGTGATAACCTAATAAATGCCATGTGTATCTCCCCCTCTAAGTGTGTATAGTCATATATTTTACTGCCGGCTGCAACAAATAAGTTAACATAAGTGCTCCAAACTCAAGTTCATTTCCTTGTCATTCAGTACATAATAAGGTTTGGCCACACATAGAAAATATCTGTGCTTATCTTGAACCCTTCCAGGTGTGTGATTAGGGGAGGGGAAAGAATTCCTCCGTCATGCTCAGTGTCGGTGGGAAACGTGAGCTGAAAGTCGAAGTCGAGCCGCGTCTCGTAGAGACATGGATAGATCTTGTCGCTGACCGTTTTATCAAGCCCCTGCTTCTCAGCCTTGGTAGCAGCTGTTATGACACAACATCCTCTGCTACCAAGAGAACACCAGCCGATGCTACTGTCGCTGGAACTGCTAGAGAAGGACGGAGAAAACATAACTGAACATTTGAAGCATTTGCCCCTCACCTGAAGCACCCTCACTGAAGTTCCCTGAAGTACCATGCGTCAGGCCCCATCAGCTGAACCCAGTGATCAAGCCTTACAACCAAGATCCCTAAATAACGGGGGTTGAGAGAGCAGCCAGTGTCCAGACATTGTCACTTGTCTCCAAGGTACTTCTCTCGTTAACCCTCGTGCTGCCTTCGGGTCACATGACCCAAAGGTTCATAACGAACCATCATTGTGTTTACCCAATTTTACCCAATACAAAAACAAATAAAAATACTTTTCTTTTAACCTTCCTAATGTGGGGGGTCTGAGACAGCCCGACGGTTAAAAGAAAATGCTTCACTTTGTTTTTGTATGCGGTAAAGTTGTCGCAATACGACGGTGGGTCACAATGACTGATGGGTCAGAACGACCCGAGGAGAACACAAGGGTTAAGACATAATAGTTGGCGTCTTGACAGGTAGCATACCCTGAAGTCCAAGGAGAGTGCAGTGACGAGGGTCTGTGGCCAGGCCTGTGAAGCCTAGCTAATGAGACAGTGGACATTCTAATAGGTCGGTTCACACTACGCCTGCCTTGGCGCCCTTCCAACTTTGACTGGCAATTACTGGACTGTAAAACCTCACCGAGATAGACTAATTAGCTGTTTTAATGCCAGGTCCCTTTATCAACTTCTCAGCTAGTCTTTCCTCCTAGTTGAGAGACAGCTTCGGGGGTTAAGGAGTCACCCACTTACATTTTGAAAACACGAGAGGTTTATTCAACAAAACACATACATTAGTATGCAATGTTCATCCATGGTAAGCCATTTATAAATTTGTGTTGATAATGCTAATGTTCATAATATTGACCACTGTAGCATATTTTCTTCACAAACTATATTTGTTAGCTTTGCACAATAACATGAAAAAGCTAAATATAAATTATATAAAGATGCAAATATTCTTAAGGAGTAATCCCCATTGATTGCAGACAAAAGCCTGAAAATATCCCCAGTGAGGAATATTATTTACCGAATAAATAAACAAAGAGGAAATCTTTTAGATGTAAAAATACACATTCAGGTCAAAACACTGAGAAACAAGATCAAGCTTATTTACTGGTTTTCTTCCTCTATGGTTTACTGCTTCTTCTATTGTAATTACACCATAATTCGATCTCCCCTCTGGGACTAGTTAGGAATCCACTGCCTGTCTGAATATAGCTCCTCACAGTGGGGTTACTTCCTCACGCTGCTTGTGAACAGTCACCCATAGTCCTCAGGAAACACCCCGGAGAAGCTGCTCATGCAGCGGGGCCAGGAGGTAAACATTCCCATCTAGTGGATATAAATGGCTACTGTTGTTGCTCTCTTGAGCACTCGGCCGGTTGAGACAACTGCCAACCTTGAATTTTGTTGATTAAGTGCTGAGGCAGGTTTATAATTCACTTGAGAATTATGCCTGGCTTTAGAATATACCGCAATAAAATGTGAACGAACCCATGCGTGATATTTGCGTTTTCTGTATGGATATAGGTTATGGTGAGAAGTTTAAAGAACCTTCAAGAAAGAGTCCTGTATCATGGTTTCCACTTCATCTACTAACACCGTGAAATCCGCTTGACAGACAGTATGTGTCTGACTCCTGCTCTCTCTCAGGCTCCTGAGCATGTCTGTGTGCATCTGAGGTCTCGACGCCACAGAGCCAAGCTCCTCCAGCTGTTCCAAAGGAGCTTTGGGAACGTTCCGGAACTGCAGCGCTTCCAGAACGGCGGGCGCAAACTTCCCATAGTGGGCTGTGGAACAGATCACAACCGGACAAAGGCGGTCCTGCAGCCGGTCCGCCACCACCTTGGCCACGGCTGTGTGTGTGTCCATGACGTAGCCCGTCTCCCTGTGGACGTCCCTGATGGCTCCCAGACAGTCGTTCTCGGAGCACCAGCCAGCCAGCACGTCCTCCTGTATCCCCCTGAGTAAACCCTCAGAGACCTTGAAACGCCCGTCCCTCTCCAGGCGTGTGAACAGCTCTCGAACAAGATGGCCGTCTCCGTCTGAGACGTGGTAGAGAAACCTCTCCAGGTTGGAGGACTTCAGGATGTCTATGGCCGGGGAGCCGGAGATGACAAGAGGCCTGTCCCGGAGATCGTATTCCCCCGTGTTGATGAAGTCGGACACGATACGGTTGTGGTTGGAAGCACAGATGATTTTCCTTATGGGGATCCCCATTTGCTTGGCGTACAGGGCAGACATTGCGTTGCCAAAGTTGCCGGTCGGGATGCACACATCTATGGGCTCTCCGAACTTGATGGCTCCGTCCCTGTAGAGGTCCAGGTAGGCCGAGGAGTGATACACCACCTGCAGATTCCAAAGAGTCAGGTGACTTGGCGTGCTCACAAGATCAGTTATCAAGTTATGTCGTATCAAACGCATCATCAACTCCTTCTAACGCTCAGTTCTAAAATGACATCATCAGCTCACCTGTGGCAGTAGCCGTGCCCAGTTGATTGAATTGGCCGTGGTGAGGATCGTGCCGTACTCCACGGCCAAGTGTCCCGTGAGGTTGGCGTCTCCGAACATCGTCTTGATGCTCCTCTGGCAGAAGTCAAAGTCCGCCAGCACGCTGACCGCCCTGGCGTTGCCTTCGCTGTAGCCTGTCATCTGCAGCTTCTGGATCTCACTCACCCCTCCCTCGGGGAAGAACACAAGGACGCCGGTCCTCTGCCTGTCGCCGTCGCTGAGGGCGCCAAAACCGCTGAGCACAGCACTGCCGGTGTCCCCGGACGTAGCCACGAGGATGAGGTAGTTGCACATCTGAGGGAGGCAGTAGGCAAACAGTCGGGGCATCAGCTGCAAGGCCAGGTCTTTGAAAGAAGCCGTGGGTCCATGGAAAAGCTCCTGGACAAACTGGTTATGGACGAGATGCTTTACGGGGGCGACATCTTCGCTGCTGAAGTTTGCTCCGTACGCCTTGAATACCATTCTCCTGAGCTCAGTAGCCGGGACATCTAGAGGGTGTATGCATCTCTCAAGTATGGCTAACGCTCGCTCAGGATAGGACATATCAGCTAGTCTCAGCCATTCTCTGACCTCCAGTTTTGGGAACCCTTTCTGGGGGATGTAGAGACCTCCGTCGGGGGCTAGTCCCTCCACAACAACATCACTGAAGTACTTCAGGTTACCAGTGGATCCATCCTGACTCCTGGTTGAAATGTAAGTCTCCGACTCGGAGTTGTGGTATCGCTCCACAGCATGGAGCACCTTCTCTGCCACCTCCTCCACGGTGTCTCCAGTCCCACATAACACTCTGATATCCAGCCATTTCTCGTAAAACTGTTTCCTGTACTGCAGAATGTGCCTCATGGACACGCCTGCCTCCTGGCCCACAATCCTCTTCACCTTCATCCTGGAGAGCCTCTGTAGGATGTCTTTAGCATCCACGTCCAGATACACCACCAGCCCTGTCGGTTTGAGGTGCTGCATGGAGCGAGGGTGGAGAGGGTTGGACCCAGTCAGAGAGATGATACTTCCAGTGGTGGAAAAGTTGCACAAAGCCTCCCCTTCATCCTCTAGGAACTGTTTGCCTCCTACTTGCGCCAGCTTGTCAGCCACTGGCATCTTCCATGTGACCTCTAGGACATTGTCATCTACGTCAATGACAGGTCTCCCTAATTTGTTAGCCAATACCCTGCCCACAGATGTCTTCCCTGCTCCAGGTGGGCCCATGAGAATAATGTTCAGATCTCCAACCACTGACGCTTTGGTAGACTGCCATGATCTGGATGTAAAGAGACAGCCCCAATGTAATTGAAGAGATGCCTGGGGTGTATGCCTTGTGCCTCTCCACATACAAGCCTTCATCAACATTTTTATAACTTGGCAATGGGATGTTGGGATCATTTTGATGTCGTTTCTTTCATCCGATCTGTTAGGAAGGTTGCTAAATCATGTTACTTTAATCTGTGGACTTCGAAATTTGTTGTAATTTACTTATTGAGCATGTGCAGTCGGGTTCTGTGAAGATAAAATTACGTAGTCAATATATTCATCTACATGTTCCTAACGTGTGAGGTAAACCCATTTTTACAAACAATACAATACATATTTTACCTTAGTCCTGAAAATATTTATGTTCGCTAATATCACAACCAAAGGGAGCTGCTTACGACTCAAGGAGATTGTACCATGTGTGTAAACATGGAAGAACACAGACTAGCTACGGCTCCGTTGATAGGACAAACTTAGTTGACACCGTAACCTGGGAGAACGCAAAGGGGAGAAAAAAAGTAGGCTACTTATGTTTAACGTTATGTCGTGAAATAAAATAATCTTAAATAGCTTCATGCAACGTAGTTATTACAATAAATGTGAGACCCAATAGAAAGTACTGAGCAATATGTATTCCATGACATCGAACACATTCGACTTCAAAAGTATTTCCCATCAGTTGCTAAGCAACTGTATCCTGGACTGTGTTGTCAAACAAAACATTCCAGCAGCCATCCCTTGTTTTTTGTCATTCGAAAGTAGACCTAGCTAGCTGTAGCTACATAGTTAGCTAGCTAACCAGCAAGCTAGTTTCGTGTGTTTTTTCTTTTTCCGTAGCATATATTTGTAATCAAAATGTCAACCACAATGTATCCACCAGAGAGCATATACAACCTCATTCCAAGGGAGGAGGTGAAAATAGAGAAGCAACCAAGGTATTGTAGCCTACTATACAGTACCATTCAAACGTCTACTGTACAGTAGCAATGCAGCTGGCTAGCAAACACAAGTTTTCCTAAACTTTAATGTTTTCAAATAGTTTGCACGGTTAGTCAATGTGTGTAAGCTATGCGTGTCTAACTCTGTTGATTCAGTTTGACACTTGTTACACAGATAATTGAATGGATATCGTGAATGGGAGTTTGTTGCTATGGCACATTTCTTAAACACATTGCATTTATGTCATCCAATTTCTTCTAGATACATGTCAATGTTTAGGTCACAAGTTAAGCAGGAGAGGATGCAGAATAAGACTACCAACAAGACCATGGGACCAGCTAAAGTCGACGTGCCATCTCCAGAGAAATACCTGCTTAAGCACTCAAAGGAACCCAAACTCCCTGAGAGTAGGCAACAGCTTAGCTCTTCTAGTTCTTCTTCTACCTTCTCAGTTTGAACAATTTCTTTTTTTAATCCTTTTTTCCCCCCCTCAGCGCAACGTTTGACCAAAAGGGGTACCACGACTGTGAGGAAACCACGGGTACCTACCAAGTCTGAGCAACCACTTATGGGCATTCACACCAAAAAGGACTTTATAAAAACAAATGCCAATGAGAGCATCATGTCAGTGCCTAGGAAACCCCAGCCCATTTACGCTGACACCAAAAGCGGAGACAAGCAGCTTCTGGAGAATTCGGGCCTTGTCCCAAAGTACATCAAGAAGAAGGTACATCTTGAACTGCTGTTGCATTGTCGGTGCAGTAGGTAGTAATGTTAGCCTGGAGCTGTTAGGGGTCCTCTTTTCTGAACAGCCTCTATCTTGGAGTGGAGCTAAATTAACTCTCCTGTTTCTAGGACTATGGAGAGACCCCCGAGTACCTTCTGCAGCGCAGGGAGGAGGTGAAGAGGGCTCAGGAGGAGTATGACAACTATGTGAAGGAGCGAATGAAGCAGGGAGCCATGAAGCAGCTCTCTGATGATGAGAGGCAGAGTATCCTTCGGGTAAATCCTATAGGCCCCCATTTACATCCTACCATGCCGCTACATACAGTATACATGAGTAGCCTATTGTTGTGATTAAAAAAAAGAATGGACTTTAATACAGAATCCAGTCAGTTAACTGTGAATGTGCAAACTTTGACTCGTGGACTTGACATAAGCTAGTTTCTTTGCATGACTGGTGAGCTTTTCTTGTGACTTATGACTAAAGTAGGTAATTAACAGATCTTCCTTGATGATTCTGTTGACTCAGGGTTTGAAGAAGAACTGGGAAGAGCTGCACCATCAGTACCAGGGACTCTCGGTTGTCACAGACACCACCCCCAAGAAGTACCGCAAGGAGCGCCTAGAGCTGGAGATGAAGCAGCTGGAGAGAGACATCGACATGATTGAGAGATACAAGACTATCTACATCGCCAACAATTAAGAATTTTCTTTTCCTGCCATTCTTATTTGACGAGCTAGACCTATGTCAGTAGACTTTAAAAAGAAGAAAAAAAAACGTCCTCAGAGAGGCCTGGATGTGAAAATGTAATTTTGTCGATAACCCTCTCTTTCCAAACCCATCTTCGTCTGTGGTACAGTACCAGAAAAATAAACTTGAAATTATCCATTGCAAGTGTTGTTAATAGTTGTCTTCATTTAGATACTAATTTATACAAATTCTATGGTGACCATGCTGTAGGGCCTACATATTTTTACATCTTTTGACGTTTTATTTTCAAACACATTGATTAGCTTGGAGCTATATTTAATGTTAGGCATAAACACAGACATCGTCACACGGTAAACTACTAAGGCTTACAAAAATCACATGCTGTTAATTATATGTCCCCTGTGCAATTCGTTGTCCGCTCACAAGGAATGCCAGTGAAACACAACAGTGTCTGTGGCCAGGCAAATAACTTAAGCATGACCAAGGCGTGCAAGCCTCCCTTTTTGGTGTGTGGGTGTGCGTGTTGTATACGTTTTTTCATGACACGGACTTTGACTACTGATTCAAGACATTGACAATCTTCACTACGGCAGTCCAAAACTAAGTCTCTAACTGTTCTACAGTGGTAAGCCTCAGCTAGTAAACTTCGACAGCTGGTAAACGCAGGAAAAAATGGCACAATGCATTCTACCAGCCACCAAAGAGAGCGACCCTCGACGCATGGAAGCAGGAATTGTGGTAAACTATTTTAATGTTTCCTGTTGGGTAAAACATCACTGTACGGACGACTGTTTTCTTTTGCTATGGATCTATTCTGTTTGATGATGGATCGGTTGACCGTCATTCAGTCTATTGTATGTCAGCCTATTACTTATGTCTTAGATAAAGGATGACTGGCCTGGATACAGCCTCGACCTTTTCACATATCCAGAGCATTACCATGAGGACATCGAGAGCGTCTACATTCCACACGGGGTTATCATGGACAGGTAGCCTGCTCTAACACCTAAAGGGATCAGGGAATGTGTCATTTAATTGGAAAAACCATTTGAATTGTGTTTTTTGGAAGCAAGACTTAACAACAACCTTTGCCTCCCACTAATATGGTTAACACTCTAGTTAAGTAAATCACACGTCCCAAAAAGATGTAGGCTACTCCCTTTTTGAGACTACTGTGTTTCTCCCGCTGCGCTGAGGGGTCAACGACTAATCACAGATTACTTTTTCATCCCATTTGGGAAGGAATGACAGTGCCTAATAAACCAATCATTTTCAATTAAGCCCATTTCCACTCTCCATCAAACCACTATTTAAGACCAGGACTTGTCATTGAGTATAAAGGCTATGTATAGGCCAATAGGCCATAAATATACTGCACAGTTCAGTTGTATTTCCATTGTAACAGCAGAGTTATCATCTTTCTCATCATATCATTATATCATATCTAAATCTACTCAGGTTTTAATCACATTAGAAGGTGTATGTTATATTCCTTTCTATAGTCAACTGAAGCTCTGTTTCATGTGACCCAGATTAGATTACAGTCCACATACTGTGCACGCACACACATGCATATATACAATTTCCTGGGAATGTTTATTGTAATTTCACCCCATAGGATCGAACGCTTAGCCCGTCACATCATGGATGACATTGGGGACCACGACATTGTGGTGCTATGTGTTCTGAAGGGAGGATACAAGTTCTGCTCAGATCTGGTGGAGTTCATCAAGGTGCTCAGCCGCAACTCCAACAAGCACCTGGAGACCAGGGTGGAGTTTATCAGGCTAAAGAGCTACCTGGTAAGTGAACTAATGCCATCAGTTCTAGAACTGGTAAAAAAGTTATAAAAAATACACTCATGTAGAAGCACACATTGTAATAACAATACTAATGTAATAACAATAAAACATGCCAGTCACAACACTGGACGGTTCTCAGCGCTGATATTATGCGCAGTGCAACGCTCTTTCCTCTGAGTGTCACTCTTGCACAGATGATGTCGCAGATCCGCATACAGGGGCATCTCAAGGGCAGATGGTCCTGGTGCCCTTACTGTGTTACAGCTGTTATTAGCAAGGCAGTGCAGTGTGACACAGGCAGTATGTTTGTAAGACAACCAACACAGCAACATATTCATATAAATATTCATATAAATGTACCTCGTTAGACAAGTCTACAAAACACTCCTTTTTGTTCCTTCTGAAGGTCGATTCAAGATAACCCAGATATCAGACTGTATTTTGCTTCTTTTTGTCTTGTGTGGAAGTGCTTGGCTGGAACATCTCCCTTTGATCCTCATTATTTAGAGTGACAGTGGTTCGGATCCTCATGCAGCTTTCTGCAGCAGAGCCAATATGTCTGTCTGGGTAGCCTGTCTGCAAATGGCCATGTGAGGTTAGGGTGATCTCAAGCCCTCTGTGTCCCAGGCTGAACTCTGACCACCACAACCTCAGGACTCAGGCCAGTCTGATTGGTCATGTTGGGATCACGTGACGTCACCCCAGGCTTCTTTATCTCAGAGGGTTTGTGACCAACAGAATCGTGATCACTGTCATCCTGGAGAGCCTTTCTGTCAGGGTCCTCGATCGGAGACCTTGAACTTTGACCGTGTCAGACCACGTGCGCACATTCGGTCACGTGCATGTCAATCTGTTGTGTTTACGTTTTCAGAATGACCAATCGACAGAGGACCTGCACATTATAGGAAGTCAAGATCTGTCTGTGCTTCGAGGGAAGGTAAGCACCAAGTCTAATCATGTCCATCACTTTGTATATTGACTCTCTGTTCTCCAGGTTTAATGAGCTCATTAGCTGCAGGCTAAAGCTTTGAAATGTCACAGAATGTACAAGCATGGTAAGTGATATTGATTATGTAACTCCCTTCATTCATTATGATCAAATAATTTCCAGTCGGGGTGCATTCATTCTAGCTGGTCATTGGTGAGTGTCCATGTGATGGAGGCTGACGTTTCAAGATCTGGTGTCATGGAAACCATGATCAACCATAACAAACCAAACTTCCTCTGAGGGTTTGGGTGAGTCTTCGGTGCTGGACAGGTGGGCTTCTGTGAAGTCTTCTGTGACATTGCTTGTAAAAAGGACTTATAAATGAAGATGAATTGTTTTGATTTGATGGTGACAAACACTCCTGGCCACCAGATGGCTCTGTCAGTTCTTTCATTTATTTTCTGAACGCTAAGTGGATGTTGGGAAGGAAGACGCATATGTCCTGCACTTTAACTGAAATCAGTAGTGTAGACCGGATTCCTAATGACAGGTAGTTGAATACAGTGTCCGACAGTGAGAAATTGCACTGAGCAAAACAAGATCATTCAGTGACGCGACATCATCATGATTTCTTTCTGTTTTCACATTTTCGGTGTCAGCGTCCCGGCTGTCGTTTGAGTGTGGACAGCTTTGAACGCACCAGTTTTGTTTTCTTCATGGTGAAAGTGCGTAACACTTAACACTGTACTTCACCATCGCTGAGGAGGGATGAGGACTTGCAAGGCAGATTCGCAGGCATTTTGAGGAACTCAATGCACCTAAACTTGTGACTAGTTTTGGAAGTGTGGCCCCCTTCTGGATAGTATGTGTTTCTACAATCTGGAGTCAATAGAGGACACTGCCAGTGTCACGAGGAATCATGTCTCCTGACATAATTATTCTTTCAGACAGCAAAAGACTGCAGAATATCTCTCTCCCAGTCTTTTGTTGACCCTTTCTTGCCCCTCTCTCCCGCTTTCTCACTCTCCACTTTCCTGGCAAATACAAACTAGCAGTCACAAACATTACCCAAGGACACCGCAGAGGGTTCATTAGGTCAAGAGGGTTTGTCCAACTGTCACCACAGGGTAGTATTGATAGTGCAAGGGTGGTGTGTCCTACCCTTAGTGTAAAGCCCTGCTGTATGGTGTCATTCCTCTGGGCCAACAGACAGCAGTCTTATCACCAGTCACCATCAGTGGTGCACTCCTAAAGCTCTAGATTTGAACCAAAAAAATTCATAGATCAGCTTTACAACTCCGAAACGTCATAGCGGAAAGTTGTGGAGTGTTAGGTCGGAATTTAGTGAGTGTGCGATGTGGGGGAGTTCGGAGCCCTGTGCAGAGAGACCGTTCAGATGATTTGATTGGGTGGAATTCTCTGCATGTGGGCATGTTGGCACATTCCAGTCGTCTCTCCCCTCCCACCAGAAGGGAGGCCCTTCCAGGTAAGGATTCGTCAGATGTAGGACAAGGGTGGAACAATACAATGACTGATATGGGGGGTTTGGGTGTGTGTGGTTTGGGGGGATAGAGGAATAACGTAAAATCTTGTGTCAGTGTCTGAAATAATAGTTCATTGTATTTGTAGTCCATGGATCTGTGGATTTGTAGTCTGTGGTTCATTGTATTTGTAGTCCATGTGGTGATGACCGTGCAGAGCTAATGTTGTGCTTGTGTCTGGCTGTGAGAAGTGCAGCGGAGGTATGCAGCAGAGCTGCCTGGTTGTGCCCACGGTGGCTCTTCGTCGTCGGGACTGCTCCACTGTGTTACGTAACACAGATCAGGTGGTAGCCCTGCAAGGCCCAGGACATTTGGCCGCCCGCCCGCATTCTCTTTGAGCCCCAGCCTCGAACCATAGCTACTCTGAAGCAATCTCACAAAGACATCCATACAGCCAGCCTCAGTGTCAGCCTGCCGTTTGAATCAGTTCACCAAAGAAAGTGTGCAACACCAAGACCCTTAGCAGCGACTTTGGACTCACTGTACACTACAGACAATCATACATTATGAGGCTGCACAATGATGGGTTTGTGTACTGTATCTCTTAACACTGAAGTTTGAAGCAGAAATGTAACCATGGTTACAGTCCAATAAGTGTCAATTCTAGAAAGAAAGTCAGGCAGGCCCTCATGTGTTGTTGAGAGTTGAACTAAAATGGTTTCTCTTTTCTTCTCCATGTCCCCGAAGAATGTGCTGATTGTGGAGGTAAGTGTCAATATCCAGTCGTGTTTACCACATGAGTTGGCATCATGTTGGAGACCATGACATTGTGGAAGCAAAACATTTGATCTCATTAATGGAAAAAGGAACCACAAGTTGTTTCCTATAAGTTTGATATTGAATTGTCACCCACATTGTTTTTGTTTATTGTCAAACTAAGAACAGAATCTCCCAATACTGACCACAGCTCTTTAGCAGTTTTTATGTCTCGAAAACAAAAGGGAGAAGAAGAGGTATTTCCTCTGTGGGATCATGTTTCAGATGTGAAAGTTTCCAGACTGAAGTCATCCGTGTGTAAACACCGTATCACATGAGAGCTGTCAGCCGTACTGTGACTCTCAGTGGAAAACAGCATTGCAGATCAACAGTAGAGTAGCTTCATGTAACATGCACTCACACACACGCATTCCTACTGATCCCCACACACACACACACACACCATTCTGTTAGGCTACGTGACATAATATGGGAATGGTAAACCATGGCTCTTGATATGCTTTGCAATACTACGGTGCGCATTTTCCGTCCGCCTGATAAAACGCTACACATCCACGTCCATCTCCTTCTCCCCTCAGGCGATAGTCGACACCGGGAAGACCATGAAGGCTCTTCTGAAGCATGTTGAGACTTTTGAACCCAAGATGGTCAAGGTTGCGGGGTGAGTGGCACGGACTCTGCGCGGGGAGGGGGGGGGGGGGGGGGGGGGGATGCCAAAGCTGTGACAGACGCTTGAAAACGATGTCCCTCTTCCTGTCCGAACAGGCGTCCGTTCTGTTGTTCAGACTGTAGACGTCTTGTCTCTGTGCGTGCTGAGTATGTGCAGGGTATGAGCTTGGGCTAGATGTGCTATTTTCTTCCTCCAGTGCATTTCGATTCATCACTTTGTGATTTACGAAACAAAGTGGAAGTCTTTTTCAAATATCTTGCAGGAGCTTTTATTGTTGTCACGATCGCTGCATGGTTATGAATGTTTGACACTGACGCAAATCGAATGTGATTGTCCAAGATCTGTCTGATGTGAAATGTGCACATTACATGTGGTTGTGTGTACTGTGATACTGTATGGTGTGTTTCAGTTTGCTGGTGAAGAGGGTATCTAAAGGAGTTGGAGGCCTCCCTGACTGTACGTACCTTTATCTTACTTGTCCTCTCTTCAGTGTCAGTGTCATGTTACCTATTTTCATTGCCCGAGTGGTCCATACTGTAATATTGAATCAGACGATGCTGAAAATGTTGTGTTTGACCAGCTTGGATAAAAATTGTATGTGAGGTATTCTTTTACCCTAGAACATGTGTGTGTGTGTGTGTGTGTGTGTGTGTGTGTGTGTGTGTGTGTGTGTGTGTGTGTGTGTGTGTGTGTGTGTAGAAGACCCGATTTAACCTCTTCAGAATTTACGAGTATTTTTTGAAGCATTCAGACTAAAGTCTACATAGTTGAAAAATGCACATTCTTATTATTCGGTATTTTTTCTCAACAGATGTGGGATTCGAAATCCCCAACCGTTTCGTTGTGGGCTACGCCTTGGACTATAACGAGTATTTCCGTGACCTGAACGTAAGGCCAGAGCTCAATTTCTCTCCTTACCTATGCAATGACCTTGACAGGGCAGTCTGAAAGAGTTGAAAGAGATTGGAGAAAGAACTCAAAGTAAACATCAGTAGATGTAGGGGACACCTCCCCCTGGAAACGCAACTCACCTACTCTTGTAAAGGGAGTTTGGTGTGCAGGGGCAAATCAACATCACAAGCTTTGATGGACAATAAAGTACCGCTCAAAAAGTGTGTGAGCGTGTAATTGTGTGTGTACGTTTTGAAATACCTGTATGTTTTTCCAGACTAGCACAGTGCCTCATGCCAGCACTCCTAGCATGTTAAATTGAGTTAGTGCATTCTTATGTGAAATGTACTGTTCTTATCTCTGTGTGGACCTTTCTACAAGTCAGCATCCAATTTATGGGATCGAATGTGCTCCAAACCAGATGTATACGTGTGTATGTTTGTTTTTGCATTTTGATGTTGACTTCCATAAAACCGCTCTTTCCAATCTATCAGATGTTGCATATTTCAAATATAGATGACAAACATCTGTTTCAACAGTTCAAAGATATCAATGTTACATCTGAAAGGTCCTCACTAGCATGCTGCTTTACAACATTATTTCCAGTCCATCTACCTCCCAAATGCACACATGCCAAACCATAACACATTTGCTCCTACATTATTCATATATAATGTGTAAAGATAAGGACAGAAAAATCCTTCTTAAGATTTGTAGTTGTGAGGGCTTGCTGCCAGGGAGAACAGGTTCATTTGGAGGAAACAGCGAAACACAAAGTGACTCTTGACTGGGAAACATCTGACCTTACATTCCAACATTCCCCCCTCCCTAATAGATCTGCAATCAGGGGTTGGGGGGGTTCCTCACCACAGTATTTCAACACCACATCAGATAAGGAAGCTCGGGTGAACAAATGTACACCCTGTAGACAAGAAGGATTCAAACATATTTCTATGATGTTCCATAAACTAGAAAAATGCGTTGCTTGACTCATTGAAGATCTGATTGAGCCTCTCTCTTTCCCCTCTCTGTTTCTATCCTTTCTCTGTGCTCCATCCAGCACCTCTGTGTCATCAGTGAGAAGGGAAAGGGGAAGTACAAGGTCTGAGCGAAACCGAACACAGACATCCTGTACTCAAACAACGTGACATAACACCTGAGTCTTCCAAGTCATACAAGTGTCCTGAGTTGTTTGTTGATTGTATGTTTATAAGTCAAAATTAATATTTGATTTCCGTGCGACAAGTCATGCCCTGTTACCTGTTCACTACAGTTGTTCATGTTTTTGGCATTGTGATACGGACGGTTATGGCTTAATAAATACATTTTAACATTATCCGTGAAATCCTAATGTGCTTTTAATTCAAAGGGAAATGGAACATGGTTGATTCGTATTGTTTCAATCCTATGTCAACTTAACTTTAAATACTGCTGGGACCTTGATCTCCTGGGGTGTGTGTGTGTGTGTGTGTGTGTGTGTGTGTGTGTGTGTGTGATGAAGTACACAGGAAGGGGGAGGGATGTATCTGAGGAGTTTGACCATAGAACAGAGTGTTCCTGCCCAGAGAGAGAGACAGAAAGGAACACCACAAAAGAGCTGTATTTTCAGACACAGGACTCCCCAGCTACCTTCAGCTCCGTAAACAGCGAGGGAAATGGAGCGCCCCCAGTTTTATCAATGATTTGTTTTGCTTGGTAAAGGGACTGTTGGTCATTCTGCAATAGATCATTTGTTCACCACCTTGTGGTAAACAATTCCAGACCTGAGGGCTAGGCTACAAGAACGCAAACACAAAAAGAGCCTTCTAATCTTGTGTCAGACCCCTCCCTGCAGATAGTGAAGTCTTCACACCCTCAACTTTGGGCGTCTCCTGATGCGAGCAGAGTTGTGCTCCGTGTGTCCGTCTGCACCCTCGTGACAAACACAGCAGGGGAGACGAACGAGGTGGAGTGGAGAGACAGGCGTTTCAACAGCGCCCCCTGTTGTCACGGAAACAGGAGTGGGCGCCAGCCTGGCACTGGGTTGCCATGGCTACGTCCATCTGTCACCCGTCACAGCCCCTTCTGTCTGCTGGCGTTCTCTGGTTGTACCCGTTGAGGATTAGTTCATATTGTCTTTCATAATTTGTAATAAACACAGAGTCTGCATGTGTTGTTTGGTTGTTAGTGTGAGCTGTGGAAAAACTGTCTGTTTTTACAAACACATCTTTGTATAATCATATATAATACTTTTATACCCACACACGTACACACACATACTCATTCTCAAGGGCTGTGTTGTCTCTGGTTGACTAAACATCAATTGTGCATGACACAGGACTACGCTTCTCTGACATGCTTCAGTTCACTCAGTATGCACTTGAAGAAAGTTGCCATGCGGTTATGCACACTTTCCTCTTAATTACATAACAATCTAAACAACTACTACACAAACGCACACACACACACACGCTGTTGTTGAGTAAGAAATGTCTCTCAGGAGAGGTCTGAGGTTGAACGTAAACAGGGTTCTAAAATAGGTTGAATTCCCTGGTGACCTGTTGTTATTAGAGTACGTCTCTGGGTCCACACACTCCCGGACAGAGATGGAGAGACAATGCGGACGATTGTGTTTACTTTTCTAACAGTACTTAGGTGTCTGAAGTGTTCCTCTCCTTACCCTTTGACCTCTTCACCTCCGGGCCCAAGGTAACGCCCCATTAGCAGGTCTCCTCTGCCTGTGGCGTGACTGTTGACATAACCGAGCCTGAAAACAAAAGCCCCACCCGGAAAGCAGTTATGCTGTTGTAAAAGCTCCATGACTTCAGACGAATAGTGCTGGAAGGATATAGGAACCCAGTAGATCCCAGAGGGAACGTAATGGATTACCTGCAGCTTAGGGCCCTCTCATCTGGCCGGGCAAACCAGCCACTGTTTAGGTTGAGATCTGGGGGGGATCAGGAAAATCAAGCCACGAAGCAGCAGAGACATGGACATAATCATAACTTCACCCCCGACGACACACCGCCTTTTAGGAACAGCCTCACCTACAGGCACGGATTGGCAGGAGAGACGGAGGAGTGAACCCCCCCCCCCCTTAAGAAAGAAGGCATTCTGGGATAGCTATCCATGTGGCAGGAGCCACAATGACACCCATTGTGCCATCAGTTGAGACTCCCTGTCCCCTTTATCGTAGATCAGCACTTGGGGACGGTTAACTTACCTGCTGCGCTGGGTGCCCCTCCACACCACCCTGGGAACCTGACGGCCATTGTCCCTCACCTTGAAGCCAGATCTGGGGGAGGGCGGAGGGGACAAAAAGCCGCTCAGGGTTCTCATGCCGTGGCTTTGTAGTGCTCCTTTAGGGAACTGTGTCCGGGGCCAGAACACAGGAACTGGGCTACAGGTGAGCTGAGCAGAGAACAAAAGGAACAAAACGGGAATTGTGCCTTTGAATGGCCAATGTATTCACTTGACATATGAAGCCGCCGCTTCAACAGTACGTCGGGATTCGATTTCAGCTCACCAGGACAACAGTTAAAAACGTGTTTACTCCCCAAAACTATTGTGCCTTTGTTTTGACCTTTGAGAGCGGGCCACCTTAATGTCAAGTTTAAATCTTTCTCACATTCCTTTTAAACGATCCTTCTGTCATTATTGCTGAGGTTATCTCTTCATATACTTCGTGTTTTCCTGTGTTTCACAACAGATCTGAGGAGTGGACGTATCTACGACTTCAATCTCCTCTCTCCAACTGACTTTTTAATGATTCATAAAGTAAAAACAACAACCTAGTTCTTGATTTGTACCTGTCACCTTCTTTCAATTGCTGCGTGGCTTACACAAAGCCATAACTCTGAGAAGTCTACCTGACCCATTCAGATACAGTGAGAAACACAAATATGCACTGTAGATGTTCTGTTTCTGTCTCTGTCTACTGTACATAATATTCCAGTAGATGCTACCCTGCCAGGAGGCCTGATAAATTGGCTGATGTTGGGTGTCATCCAATTACACAACTCAGTCATATGAATTTTCTATTATACAACCTTTACATTGGTTGAACACATTGTACCTTATTGTACAATTGTACCTAAAATACTTTCACCCATTTAAAGGGTGGTCTGAGGTTTGATATTTAACTAAACCTTTTATACAGCTAAGCCTTTCAGGTAATGAAGAGTAATCTGGCAGTGATCTACCCCTTGGGAACTTTGCGTGCTGTAAAACGGATCCCCTCCATGGCATGCTTTGCGGTTCGATCTCTCAGAATCTCCACCTGTCTCAATCACACCGCCACTCCGTTTTGAACTTCACGTGATCATCTAATCCACCCAAACATTCGCTTCCATAGACTCGTAATCTCTGTCCTCCTGACTAGCAGAGTCACTCTGACTCTGCAAGTACATGATTACAGACACACCGTTAGCAGCGACTCTAAAATCATGAGGCGTCACCGGAAAAATACAACTGTTCTGTAGAAGCACACTGGTTCAATTAGAGTATGATAACTTAATTTGCATGACAGCGCCAAAATACGGATGTGCAAAACAAGGCAAGACATTTTATTTACGACTAAATCCCACGAAAATACCCAAATTTATCAGTTGTATCCCGCAGACTGCAGTAAAACGTTGTTGTCTCAATGTTTTATTGAGATTTGTTTATTTCAGTGTTTCTTATGTGCTTCACATCTCTGTCATCTACAAGATTAGTTTATACAGACTCCACATCTGATTCCGCAGTGTAATGGGATAAGAGGAAGGGATGCAGCCAATACAGCCAGGCTGAGTGTTGTTTGGAAGCAGGCCCCTGAAAACAACATTGTTTTTTTTGGTGTTTGTTAGTTGAGCTTTTATTGCTTGCCTGTGATCTCACTTTTGGAGATGGAAAACTGCTTTTTATATGAAGAAAAAAATAAAATAAAAAATTATATATATATATATAAATAAAGAAGCTTTAGTATATAACACCCCCCCCCCCCCTTAACAGTCAGTAAACTAGCAATATTTTTGCCCAAAATATTACTTTGTGAACAACATAAACCAGTTGGCATGCCGGTGCAACATATCAGCATTATTAGGAGCACTGTGCATTGTCAATTAATTAATTAATAAATAAGAAAAGCATAAAAAAACGAATTCACAGCGACTACTCTAAGAAAAGCTAAATGTTACATTGTTTGAGAGTGCACCGTCTCTTTAGACAATAGATTCTCTCAATGGCTGTCGAGCCCTCACAACAAAACGGGTCAAAAGAGTCCCCCCTATTGTCCCCTCGTCTATTGTGCTGTTGGAGTGGCCAGCAAACAGGACACTGCCTGCCTTTGTGCCAGTCTAGATCAGCTGTGTTGCATTTTTCCTGCACAGTAGAGTTCCATGTGTCTGCCATGCCCTTCGTGTCACAATAAAAAGTACAGTAAAAATACAGTTGGCGACCAGACGGTCCGGTTTAATGTCGCAGAGGCATTTTATTCCAGAGGACCACATCAGAGCTTTTCAAGAATGTGATTAAAGTAGCCTATAGAATTGGGACGTCGGATGATGTCCTTGTGATTTGTGGGTGCAGTTAGACAGACATCCAGATAAGTAAATAATGAACAAAATATGTAATTGCATTAATTTTGGCAGACTGTTAGTAATAGAAAAGTTAGTCACCTAAGGCTGTAGGGCCTAACTCAAGCGCACACATTCAGTTTATAGTTTCTGTTCATTATAGTTCAGCAAACACTAGAGATAGAGTGCAAAATAAAACTCGCCTGGCATATTTCATTTTAAACAAACGCCATCTCTAAAATGTTTGCACCAGTTTGACCATTATACCTTCATATTTGTGTAAGGACCCGTCCTGTTGGCTGGGGTTTAAAAATACGCATTTCAATGGTTGAATGTGATTGGATGATCGCCCCGAGGGCCAGCAAAGGGGCGGTGTTTCACGAGAATCGGAGATTTGTCAATCTCACAATACAGTTTGTCGCGCCGCCAACAAGGACCGTGGGCATACGGTACAATAGTTTTGAGTGAATTCCGTTAACAAATGTGGAAGAAAGCCTTCAATTTAAACGGAAATACATGAAGAACAGCCATAATATTTATCGACATCGATCGGAAAGGATGTATAGTAATGGGCGTTTACCATGTTTCCAGTGTATTTTTCCTAACAGGTAGCTGCCAGTGTGTAGCTCCAAGAAGAGAAAAAGCCAGTTTGAGCGACGTATGTGTTTGGTCTGCGTCAGCCTGTCGTTTTTCTTTTTAACCGACCACTAGAAATCTGAAATACTCACACGATCACGAAAGTCGTTTTTTTTTTAAAACGTGGACAATGTGTTATTTTCCGGAGTTACTGAATTAATAACAGGTAGGTTTTTGTGGCGCTCTTCATTTAGCGACAGCCTGCCGTCCGTTCTTGTCAACGTTTCAGGGTTGCTACTTGCAGGCAGTGTAATGAATGGGTTGTTTCAAGTGCATTCATGATTTCAGTTTGAAGTGACAGCCCAGATTGTAGGGTTTTGTGTACATGTGTATTACATGTTAGTTGAGGTGACTTGTTCACTGTCCTTTTGAGTACAGAACCCTTTTAAATGTTGTCTTATGGCCCTTGGTGGCTGCTTGCTCTCGCGCTTGTCATTAATCCAATCCAAGCTCTCAGTCAAACGTCAGCTATTAGCACAGGCCTTTTTGCACGTCCAGTATTGAGCACACGTTGGAAAATGAAGGCCATGTCCTCTTGTTTACTTGTGTCCATGTGTGGTCAATTAAGAGCAGGTTTAGAGTAGGAACTGTCTGTTGGATTAGTTCAAAGTTACAACCCTATTCGTACACAGTGCTGCTTTCGGGGCCACTACTTTGTACAATAACAATATTCTTAACATACAAGTCTCACTCAAGCGCAAAATGTACAACTGTAATTAAGTAGGCTTACATTAATTCACTGTTCGGGATTGGGATGTGATAACTGTCTAAACCCAAGTAGGCTAGACAGGGAGACTGCCATGGACAGTCGCTTGAATTGAACACGTGTGAATGACATGCCTTCCAGTGACATTCTTTTAACTTGACTGCGCGTGTTTGATTTCAGTTTTCCAACCGGTCGATATGAAGGAGGAAGACAGAGTGGATTAAATACCTTCCATTTCTACCCATTATCTGGACGGAGCATCGCTTGGTTTCGGATCTCTACCCAATCTCAATGTGGGCTCAGAAGGACTTTTACCACTGTGGTTTGAAATGAAATAATGGCGACACGTTGGACTGATTCACCGCAAGACAATGAAGAGAGTAAAAACAAAACCACATCTCCAATTTGTGAGGTAAAATTCTGTCTCTAATTATACTCTGACTGTTGTTTTGACTGAATGTGTTTTTCCGTTTCACTCAGCAGGGGGGAGGGAGTGTGTGCTAACGCTAGCAAACCTCTGGTGCCTACTCCTACAGCACTGCTTGTGTGTGACTAGCAAGCATTGGGCAATGCTGTTTCTTAAAAAGCCTAGTTTGAAATGATATGTGTAACTTAGCCGGTGTCAAACTATAGTAAAACTTGGCGAGAGGAATTTGCTGTGTAAGTTTGTTAAACTCTTGTAGTCACAGTAATGGACGCATCCTATCATGACAAAGTCGTTGGCTGTCTGAGGAAAACTGACTCAGACTATTGCAGTAAACCGTTTTATCATGCCTTCAATCCACCCGACATTTCTCTGAGAAGCATCATGCGGTCAAAGCTGTCTGAAAATGATTTGTGTTCAGGAAGAGAGACCTTGCATAACTCTTTTGAGAATGTATCCTGCTCTCATAGTGAGTTTAGGAAGGCCAGGCAGAGTAAGGATGAACACTCACAACTGACAGCTCGAGGGGTGACTGAGTTCATCTTTTGCAGTTTGAGTGCAAACAGCATCCAAATGAAATATGTCATTTGGTTGATTAAATCTCACTGGTCTTTTCTGTTCTGGCTGTCAGATAAATACCATGTTCTGAAACTCATGTCCGACACACACGCACACACACACGCGCTACATGAACAGGGCTGCCTCCATGGTTACATCATCATCAGAAGCTTGCTGGAGGATGCATGTCATAACAGCATAGCAGCGACGGCATGCTGTGGATTAACCCCTCCCATGATTTGGGCGCTGGAGTACTGTAATCCTCTTACCAAGTCAGCAGCAGAAATGGATGTCATAAATCTTTTGGGAACAAGTGTGTGTGTGTGTGTGTGTAGAGAGGCATTCATGTTAGGTGTGTGTCAACTTTGTTGTTTCCGTGGTCAGATACTGGATCTCAGCGTAAACTTTCCTTTCAAAACCCGACAGTGAAACGTGTCTTAAAGTGAACAGCATAGTCACGCAGACATGGTTGAGCCTCAGTAGTGTTGAACAGTCAAGGTCACAGAAAAGGTCAGAGGTCACATTCGAACACTCCCTCCAGTAGCGAGTTCAAAACAAAGGACTATGACCTGGTCCTGGTTGTCTGTGAGGAATAGGGCTGGCTAGTTGTGCTCTAGCGTGATGTCAGTTATCATCCTGCCCCAGTCACAACCCCTCTAGTGGTCTGCTCCAGCAGGTGTGCGCTCCTGTGTGGATGGTTGGGGGCAGAAGCCCTGGAAGGGGTCGGGGCGTGTTCCGAGGGTCGTGCAGCTCTTCAGTCTGCGTGGCGTGTTCCTCACTCGTGGCTGTGGAGGGCCGAAGCAGGCAGGGTTTACATTTAGTCATTTAGCAGACGCTCTTATCCAGAGCGACTTACAGTAAGTACAGGGACATACCCCCCGAGGCAAGTAGGGTGTAGTGCCTTGCCCAAGGACACAACGTCATTTGACATGGCCGGGAATCGAACTGGCAACCTTCAGATTACTAGCCCGATTCCCTAACCGCTCAGCCACCTGACTCCCTGGGTTGGGATGTGTCGGAGCTTGTACACAGAGAAGGAAACATGATCACGACTTTCGTGATCGTGTGAGTATTTCAGATTTCTAGTGGTCGGTTAAAAAGAAAAACAACAGGCTGACGCAGACCAAACACACGGAGCAGTGTATGACCGCCCGTCATCGCCGTCGTCGCACCTGCGATTCCCCGGTGTGGGAGTTGTGCAGGTGGGACTCTACGTCTCGCTCTCTCTGACACACGCGCACTCTCTCTCTCTCTCTTTCACTGGCTTCCCCTTTCTCTCTCACACACACACTTCCTTTTCCTTCTCTGTTTCTCTGAAACGCTCTCACTCTCCTCTCGTCCCCCAACCCCAGTGCTGATGGAACCCTGTCCTCTTGGGTCTAATGAGGGGGCTCAACCCCAGGAGGGCTGGGAGGGTGAGAGAGAGGGTGGGGGTGGTGGAGGGTAGGGGGGAGGGTGGTGGAGGGTGAGAGGGAGGATGGGGGTTTGGGTGTTTCTTTCAGTCTTGTTCACTCCCAGCTCCCTAATGAGGGAGATTTCAAGGCCTTTCTTCCTTAGTGCCCCCCCCCACCAACCCCCACAGTCTCCCCTTCCCACCCCCCCCAAACCCCAGCCTGCCCCATGAGCAAAGTGACGGTAGCCACGCAGGGGTAGTTAAGGCACAGCTGCTCCCAGTCATTAGGAGAAAAACAACACACACACACACACACACACACACACACACGCACCACCCGCCATCCCCGGAGCCAGGCCTGGTTGCCTGGCCAGCTGAGGTCTTGCTGCTCAGTGTCTCCCTGGTGTTTCCTGTGCTGTAATGACACAATGTTAGTGTTGATATCATTCAGAACATGGACTGATCTCCTGGTGTCTCAGCCTGAACCCCATGCAGTATGAAAGAAGGATGACCAGAGCTTCTGTCTGTCTGTCTGTCTGTCTGTCTGTCTGTGTGAGGGTAGAGCTGGCTAGTTCTGCTCTAGTTCAATGTCTGCTGTCATCCTGCCCCACTCACAACCCCTCTGGCAATGTGATCTCTGTCTTTCTCTCTGTCTCCCTGTCTCTCTCTCTCCATGTATTGATCTCATTGGAGAGCAGTAGTGTGCTGAGTGCTGTTGATGCGCTCTGCCTCCCTCTAAATAGAAGCCTAACCCTGCTACTCTACAAACTCTGTCCCCCCCCCACAGCATGCTCGCATTTCACCCGCCCCGCATCCCCACACGCTTTCTGGGACGCTATATTTAACCCGTGCAGAGACGGACGGACGGAGAGGGTGTCGGGGGGGGGGGGGGTGAATTCATCCCCCACATTTCCGCTGCAGTGTCTGGTGGAAGCATGAATCTAGCTGTTGTGGTGAAACGGCGTGGTGTTTTCTCTCTGGAATGCGGCACACAGGGCCAGCTCTCTTCTGCATGTGGACTGACCATGTGACCTTGTGGAGCCGCCGAGGAGGGCCGGGGAGTCAAAGACTCGTCCTTCTGTTTCCACTCATTCCGTCTGTCCCCCGGCCAACGCTCTCCATGTGTCAAACGACACGTCTTTCCACTGCCGAGCGCGACTCTCAATTAAGTCATTATGACCTCGCATCTGAGAGTAGTTTTATATATTTTTCTTGCCTGTTCCTTTGGGACTGGGGCAGAATGAAATCATAGTTGTTGTTTTTCTTTTCTTCTCTCATTGGCGATAGATCATTAATCAAAGGCCAAAGCAAATACAAAGTGATTTGCATACATTTGAAAAACAAATTTCTCCCGTGTGCTCTGCTCTGCGTCCAGGCCTCAGAGCCAGGCTGCTGTGGAGCCAGGATGCTGTGGTACACAACAAACAAGCCCCCAAGCTGAACTCAACCCGAAGACACACAGACACGCGCACACACACATGCCGACCCATACAAACAAACAAACAAACACACACACACACACTGTTTGCAGAAGAGTGCACCTTTTAATGGCTTCCTTGTTCAAACCCTCTGCTGTCAGTGAGCTGACCTGACCCCGTCACCCCTGTGTGTGGAGCACGTGCTGGGTTGTTGTTCATCTGGATCAAGGCTTTAATGAATCATCCCCCTTTTTTTCCTCTGGAAAATACCGGAAGGAAGCCCCCATGTGGTGCCTCATAGCATGCAAGGTCACCTATTCATAGCCTGTGTGTGTGTGCGTGTGTGTGTGTGTGTGTGTGTGTGTGTGTGTGTGTGAGCC